>NC_135235.1:441571373-441873083 GCF_051348905.1 Ranitomeya variabilis | reverse complement strand
TTAACTAGGATCCCCAAGTCCTTCTCCCTGTCAGATTTACCCAGTGGTTTCCCTTTCAGTGTGTAATGGTGATATTGATTCCTTCTTCCCATGTGTGTAACCTTACATTTATCATTGTTAAACCTCATCTGCCACCTTTCAGCCCAAGTTTCCAACTTATCCAGATCCATCTGTAGCAGAATACTATCTTCTCTTGTATTAACTGCTTTACATAGTTTTGTATCATCTGCAAATATCAATATTTTACTGTGTAAACCTTCTACCAGAACATTATCATGTTGAAGAGAACAGGTCCCAATACCGACCCCTGCGGTACCCCACTGGTCACAGCGACCCGGTTAGAGACTATACCATTTATAACCACCCTCTGCTTTCTATCACTAAGCCAGTTACTAACCCATTTACACACATTTTCCCCCAGACCAAGCATTCTCATTTTGTGTACCAACCTCTTGTGCGGCACGGTATCAAACGCTTTGGAAAAATCGAGATATACCATGTCCAATGACTCACCGTGGTCTAGCCTATAGCTTACCTCTTCATAAAAACTGATTAGATTGGTTTGACAGGAGCGATTTCTCATAAACCCATGCTGATATGGAGTTAAACAGTTATTCTCATTGAGATAATCCAGAATAACATCCTTCAGAAACCCTTCAAATATTTTACCAACAATAGAGGTTAGACTTACTGGCCTATAATTTCCAGGTTCACTTTTAGAGCCCTTTTTGAATATTGGCACCACATTTGCTATGCGCCAGTCCTGCGGAACAGACCCCGTCGCTATAGAGTCCCTAAAAATAAGAAATAATGGTTTATCTATTACATTACTTAGTTCTCTTAGTACTCGTGGGTGTATGCCATCCGGACCCGGAGATTTATCTATTTTAATCTTATTTAGCCGGTTTCGCACCTCTTCTTGGGTTAGATTGGTGACCCTTAATATAGGGTTTTCATTGTTTCTTGGGATTTCACCTAGCATTTCATTTTCCACCGTGAATACCGTGGAGAAGAAGGTGTTTAATATGTTAGCCTTTTCCTCGTCATCTACAACCATTCTTTCCTCACTATTTTTTAAGGGGCCTACATTTTCAGTTTTTATTCTTTTACTATTGATATAGTTGAAGAACAGTTTGGGATTAGTTTTACTCTCCTTAGCAATGTGCTTCTCTGTTTCCTTTTTGGCAGCTTTAATTAGTTTTTTAGATAAAGTATTTTTCTCCCTATAGTTTTTTAGAGCTTCAATGGTGCCATCCTGCTTTAGTAGTGCAAATGCTTTCTTTTTACTGTTAATTGCCTGTCTTACTTCTTTGTTTAGCCACATTGGGTTTTTCCTATTTCTAGTCCTTTTATTCCCACAAGGTATAAACCGCTTACAGTGCCTATTTAGGATGTTCTTAAACATTTTCCATTTATTATCTGTATTCTTATTTCTGAGGATATTGTCCCAGTCTACCAGATTAAGGGCATCTCTAAGCTGGTCAAACTTTGCCTTCCTAAAGTTCAGTGTTTTTGTGACTCCCTGACAAGTCCCCCTAGTGAAAGACAGGTGAAACTGTACAATATTGTGGTCGCTATTTCCTAGATGCCCGACCACCTGCAGATTTGTTATTCTGTCAGGTCTATTAGATAGTATTAGGTCTAAAAGTGCTGCTCCTCTGGTTGGATTCTGCACCAATTGTGAAAGATAATTTTTCTTGGTTATTAGCAGAAACCTGTTGCCTTTATGGGTTTCACAGGTTTCTGTTTCCCAGTTAATATCCGGGTAGTTAAAGTCCCCCATAACCAGGACCTCATTATGGGTTGCAGCTTCATCTATCTGCTTTAGAAGTAGACTTTCCATGATTTCTGTTATATTTGGGGGTTTGTAACAGACCCCAATGAGAATTTTGTTACCATTTTTCCCTCCATGAATTTCGTCCCATATGGACTCGACATCCTCATTCCCTTCGCTAATATCCTCCCTTAAAGTGGACTTTAGACAAGACTTTACATAGACAAACCCCTCCTCCTCTCCGATTTTTACGATCCTTTCTAAACAGACTGTAACCCTGTAAGTTAACTGCCCAGTCATCGCTTTCATCTAACCATGTCTCGGTTATTCCCACTATGTCAAAGTTACCTGTAGATATTTCTGCTTCTAGTTCATCCATCTTGTTTGTCAGGCTTCTGGCGTTTGCGAGCATGCAGTTTAGAGGATTTTGTTTTGTTCCAATCTCCTCGCTGTGGATTGTTTTAGAAATGTTCTTACCTCCCTTCTGAGTATGTTTTCCTGGGTCTTCTTTGTTCGAGTCTAATGTTTTTCTTCCCGTCCCCTCTTCTTCTAGTTTAACGCCCTCCTGATGAGTGTAGCGAGTCTTCTGGCGAATGTGTGTTTCCCAGGTTTGTTGAGGTGTAGTCCGTCTCTGGCGAGGAGTCCATCGTACAAGTAATTCACACCGTGGTCCAGGAATCCGAATCCTTGTTGTCTGCACCATCGTCTTAGCCAGTTGTTCGCATCAAGGATCCTGTTCCATCTCCTGGTGACATGCCCGTCTACTGGAAGGATAGAAGAAAAAACTACCTGTGCATCCAGTTCCTTTACTTTCTTCCCCAACTCTTCAAAGTCCTTGCAGATTGTCGGTAGGTCCTTCCTTGCGGTGTCATTGGTGCCAACATGTATCAGAAGAAATGGGTGGACGTCCTTGGAGCTGAAGAGCTTTGGTATCCTATCAGTCACATCCTTGATCATCGCACCTGGAAGGCAGCACACTTCTCTTGCGGTTATGTCCGGTCTGCAGATGGCTGCTTCTGTGCCTCTCAGTAGTGAGTCTCCCACCACCACCACTCTTCGTTGCTTCTTGGCTGTACTTTTTGCTGTCACTTGTTGCTGCGTACCCTTTTCTTTTTTGCTTGCTGGTAGTGCTTCATCCTTAGGTGTGCCATCTTCAACCTCTACAAAGATTTGATATCGGTTCTTCAGTTGTGTGGTTGGTGATTTCGCCATGGTCTTCTTGCTTCTTTTGGTCACATGCTTCCACTCATCTGCTTTTGGAGGTTCTCTGACACTTTTTTCACCTTCTGTGACCAGTAGAGATGCTTCTGTTCTGTCTAGGAAGTCTTCATTCTCTTTGATGAGTTTCAAAGTTGCTATTCTTTCTTCCAGACCCCGCACCTTTTCTTCTAAAAAGGCCACTAGTCTACACTTCTGACAGGTGAAATTGGATTCTTCTGGTCGATCTGCGAACATGTAGCACATGCTGCAGCTCACCTTGTAGGTTGTCACATCTGCCATGTTGCTCCCAGATCCTGCTGACTTGCTGTGTGACGTCACCGCTGTGCTCTGTACTGCCGGCACTCACACAGTGCAGGGAAGCGGACGCCGGGGGACGCGAATGTGAGTATGTACTGTTTGTTTTTTTACATTTTACACTGGTAACCAGGGTAAACATCGGGTTACTAAGCGCGGCCCTGCGCTTAGCAACCCGATGTTTACCCTGGTTACCCGGGGACTTCGGCATTGTTGGTCGCTGGAGAGCGGTCTGTGTGACAGCTCTCCAGCGACCAAACAGCGACGCTGCAGCGATCGGCATCGTTGTCTGTATCGCTGCAGCGTCGCTTAGTGTGAAGGTCCCTTTAAGGTACCGTCACACTGAACGATATCGCTAGCGATCCGTGACGTTGCAGCGTCCTGGCTAGCGATATCGTTGAGTTTGACAGGCAGCAGCGATCAGGATCCTGCTGTGCCATCGTTGGTCAGAGCAGAAAGGCCAGAACTTTATTTCGTCGCTGGATCTCCCGCTGACATCGCTGAATCGGTGTGTGTGACACGGATTCAGCGATGTCTTCACTGGTAACCAGGGTAAACATCGGGTTACTAAGCGCAGGGCCGCGCTTAGTAACCCGATGTTTACCCTAATTACCATTGTAAATGTAAAAAAAAACAAACACTACATACTTACATTCCGGTGTCTGTCCCCCGGCGCTGTGCTTCTCTGCACTGTGTAAGCGCCGGCCGGCCGGAAAGCAGAGCACAGCGGTGATATCACCGCTGTGCTTTCCGGCTGGCGCTTACACAGTGCAGAGAAGCACAGCGCCGGGGGACAGACACCGGAATGTAAGTATGTAGTGTTTGGGTTTTTTTACGTTTACGCTGGTAACCAGGGTAAACATCGGGTTACTAAGCACGGCCCTGCGCTTAGTAACCCGATGTTTACCCTGGTTACCAGGGGACTTCGCATAGTTGGTCGCTGGAGAGCTGTCTGTGTGACAGCTCTCCAGCGACCACACAGCGACGCTGCAGCAATCGGGATCGTTGTCTAGATCGCTGCAGCGTCGCTAAATGTGACGGTACCTTTACTGTCTTTTTATCACTCACATTTGTGTGCAAGCAGAAGACGTTTCAGGAAATTCTGGCATTTTTTTTCCTGAAGTGTCATTTGTTTCAACCATTTCCCGAACATTTTTCCTATGATTTTGGCCGCCAGAATTTTTTTGGATGGTTTTCCCATTTTGCATGTTTTTATTATGTCTTTTTCATTGTTGTTTTCCCGTCATTTTTTTTTGTTGCCCCATTGAATATTGAAGAAACAACTAGCCTTTTTTAGGCAAAAGATGATGGCAAAATGCTACCAAAAAAATGTAGTTGTCTTCCAGTTGTCTTTGTGGTTTCTCATTGTCTTGTATTGGTTGTATTGGCAGAGGTGTCAAACTGCATTCCTCGAGGGCCGCAAACAGGTCATGTTTTCAGGATTTCCTTAGCATTCCACAAGGTGCTGGAATCATTCTGTGCAGGTGATTAAATTATCACCTGTGCAATACAAGGAAATCCTGAAAACATGACCTGTTAGCGGCCCTCGAGGAATGCAGTTTGACACCTCTGTTGTAAAGTACCGACCAGAAGAATTGACATGTCTTGTAACTGCTTGTCATTTTTAGAAACCTGAAGTAGTTAAAAGACATTCATATGCACAGAAAGTCGTTTTTACATAGAAATGCATATGTTCAACCTTTTGTGCATTTTCTGATAGTTTTCCTCAGGTGGTTTCCACGTCAGAATCCACCTAAAAAGACGTAGTGTGCACAAAACCCATTTAGGCCTGTTTCACACCAGGTTTTTGTGGTATACTTGATGTAACTGTTTATACATCAAAAAAAATATGCAAATGGATGTTTGTATTTACATGAGAAAGAAAAAAAAAGTCAGCTCACCACCATGTTCTGTGTTTGGATCTCACTTGCATCCCAACACTCTGCAAGGACGAGGGTGAAGCAGCTACAGCAGGTCCAGAAATATAGAAGGTCTCCAGCGCGAAGCGATCAGGACTAAGACTTTACGCGTCGCTCTATCTAGGCTCTGAGCCAGTGTGTACCATGTGCAGAATATCAGTGGTATGGATTTTTTTAATACTTTGAACTAAAAGTTAATTTTTACACTTCGCTACCCACTGGACACCTTCTATATTTGTATTTACATAGTATATAATGGAAAAATATAAAATATCCCTTCAAATTGAGTGACCAAAAAACGGTCACAGTCAGAAAAGTTCTACATAGCAGAAAAAATCCAAGAAAACAAAACTCCTTAATGTTTCAAGCACAAAAACATTTAAACTTTATTGAATAAATACTGTGGTAGAGCGGTTCACTCAGCTGACACAGAGGTAGGCACAAGAACACTGTCTCTTTAAGTCCTTTCACGGGTTTATTATAGACATGCGGCATAAACCATGGTGAGGGCAAAAATAAACACATAAACACAGCCCCTCATGGAAAAACAGGAAAAAACAACAAAATAGTGTAACACAGTCCATTCATGAGAGGGAAGTCCACCTGCTCAGGAGAAATCAGCATCCAAACCTTCAGCTTTCCTTCACAGGACACATCGCACTGGAGCTCCACTCTCCAGGCCTACTGAACTCTGACTGCCTCTGGAAGCCAGCTATTTAAGCCCCAGACCATACTCTGTGAGTGGAGATAATAGAGACAACCTCCCACCCATTCTATGGTCATCCACTTAAAACCCAGTCCATTATGTAAATTAGCGGTTAACCCCTCACAGCCTTTAGTGTGCTTGAGAAAAATCTATGGGTTTTATATCATTGACGCCATTAAGCGTAGTGAAACATTTCTCCCCTCCAGCACTTTACCAGTGACTTTGCCACAATACATACAATGACTAAAAACAAATAAAAAAGTGAGATTCTGCAGAGAAAAATAAGGTGGTGTTTTTTTGCATGTTCAGTACATATTCAGAATGAAGTATTTATGGTGCAATGTTATTATACAGTGGCATGTGAAAGTTTTGGGCTCCCCTGGACAAAATTACTGTTATTGTGAACAGTTAAGCAAGTTGAAGATGAAATGTTCTATAAAATGGCTAAAGTTAAAGATGACACATTTCCTTTGTATTTTAAGTAAAAAAATATATATATCTATATATAAGTGCTTTTTAGAAAATTAAAATATCATCGAAGAGTTAATTTATTTCAGTTCTTCAATGCAAAAAGTGAAACTCATATATTATTTGGAGTCTTTTCAAACAGAGTGATCTATTTAAAGTGGTTATTTCTGTTTATGTTGATGATTATGGCTTACAGCCAATGAAAACCCAAAAGTAATTATCTCAGCAAATTAGAATACCTTGTAACACCAGCTTAAAAAATGATTTTAAAATCCGAAATGTTGGCCTACTGAAATTTATGTTCAGTAAATGCACTCAATACTTGGTCGGGGCTCCTTTTGCATCAATTACTGCATCAATTTGGTGTGTCATGGAGGCGATCAGCCTGTGGCACTGCTGAGTGTTATGGAAGCCCAGGTTGCTTTGATAGCAGACTTCAGCTCGTCTGCATTGTTGGGTCTGGTGTCTCATCTTCCTCTTAACAATACCTCATAGATTCTCTATGGGGTTAAGATCAGGTGAGTTTGCTGGCCAATCAAGCACAGTGATACTTTTGTTTTTAAACCAGGTATTGGTATTTTTGGCAGTGTGGACAGGTGCTAAGTCCTACTGGAGAAGGAAATTTCCTTCTCCAAAAAGCTTGTCGGCAGAGGGAAGCATGGAGTGCTCTAAAATTTCCGGATAGACAGATGCGCTGATATTGGTCTTGATAAATCGCAGTGGACCTACACAAGCAGATGACATGGCTCCCCAAACCATCACTGATTGTGGAAACATCACACTAGACCTCAAGCAGCTTGGATTGTGTACCTCTCCACTCTTCCCCCCTTGATGGACTGGTCTGCATGTGTCATGTTGCGTTTGGAGAGCTCCTGATGTGCCTAAACAGTGGAAACCTCCCAAAAGTAACCCCAGTTTGGAATCTAGACCCCTCAAGGAATTTATCTAGATGTGTGGTAAGCATCTTGAACCCACAGGTGCTTCACAGAATTTTGCAACGTTGACTTGCGAAAATGAAAAAAAATATTTTTCCACAAAAAATGTTGTTTTAGCCCCAAATTATTTCATTTTCACAAGGCTAGCAGGAGAAAATGGACTCTAAATTTTGCTGTACAATTTTTTCTGACTACACAGATACCCCATATGTGATCAAAAACTACTTTTAAGATACAGTGTAAAGCTCAGAAAACAAAAAGCACTATATTGGAGTTCAGATTTTGCTGGAATGGATTGAGAATACCATGTCAGATTGTCAGAGCCTCAGATGTGCCAGAACAGCAGAGACCCCACATAAGTGACATCATGTTACAAACTACACCCCTAATGAATTAATATAGGGGTGCAGTGATCATATTGACACCACATGTGCCTCACAGAATTTTAAACCATTGGGCGGTGAAGAAAGAATAATTACATTTTTACCACTAAAATCTTGTTTTAGCCCCAAGTTTTGATTTTTTCTAAGGGCTAATAGGAAAAAATAGACCTCAGTTTGTCATAAAAATTTCTCTTGAGTGCGCAAATAGCCTGCACGTAATCGGGATATAATTTTCAGGCACAGTGCAAAGCTCAGAAGGGAAGAAGCGCCATATTACAGTGTAGATTTTACTGTTACGGTTTGCGGGTGTCATGACCCATTGGGAGAGCCCCTGAGGTGCCAAAACAGCAGAACCCTCCATAAGTGACACCATTTTGCAAACTACAGCTCTCAATGAATCCATCCAGGGGTGCAGTGATCACATTGACGCCACATGTGTGTCACAGAATTTTATGCCATTGGGTAGTGAAGAAAAAATAATAGCATTTTTCCCTCCAAAATTTAATTTTAGCCCCAGATTTTACACTTTCACCAAGGTAAATAGGTTAAAATGGCACCAAAACATGTCTCACAATTTCTGCTGAATGTAGAAACTCCCCACACGTGGCTGTATGGAGCGGCCCCCAAACGCAGGGCAGCGGGGTACTCGGTACCGGGTCCCTCGGTCTCGGTTCTGGGGGTGTCACGGTGGCCCAACCCGGTCCGTGGCCCTGCTAAGGGGCGCCCAATTAAAGGTGTAGGTGAGAGTTTGTCAAGTGTTCGTGACGCCACCTGTGGTGTTCGGTCAGGGTGACCGACGCTGCTAGGGGTCCGCTGGGGTGATGGAATGGCAGCTAGATGGTGTAACTTCCCACAGGTGAAGTATGTCCCCAGGGCTTCCCTTCATGAGTAGATGGTGATGGTGTAGGTCGCAGTAAATGACGAGGACACAGGGTTGCTGTCTCTTTACCTTTTTACTGAAGGCTTCGGCATCCACAATCCAGAGCACTGCTAACAGGGCTGGCTGAGACCGGCCGGTCCGAAGGCACATCCAGAGTTCCCTTTGCAGGTGGAAATCAGTAGCCTTCCTACTAGCGCCTGTGTGTTGTAGTACCTCCCTGCTGAGCACCACGAGATAGTCCTCACAACTGTCATGTATGTTTCTGTTCTTTCTCTCCGTCCCCCAGATGGTTTGGATAGGACGCACCCGTATGACGGGGTAGGCCTGGAGTCATTTTATAGGGACCCTAGAGACGCCCCTCTCCCACAATTGCCTCCGTTGTCTTCATTAGGTGTAAAGGTGAGAGCCAACCTAGAGTTAACTGCCCTGCCGTAGTTCATAGTAATGCGTAGAGCCTATTGCTCCCTCGGCGTTCCGGCCGCCGGCTACACGCCTCAGAAGGATGTTGCCGATCTTGGGGCATGACTCCTCCTGGTTCTATCTCTTTTGTGCTGTGATCTCGTTTCTCACTTCTCCACAAAATACTTCACTTCGTGTCCTTTCTTAGGATGCCGCCACAATGAGGTGCATGCACGGCTCCGTAACGATCTGTCTCGTGCTAGGCCACTGCCAGGATCCCACCCCTGACAGGGACCTCCCTGAGTCTTCCCAAGCAACGCTCTCCTCTCACTAGATGTTACCTGGGCAAAACCCAATCAGCTTCTTCTCTAACTTCCTATCCAACCCCCAGTTTTACTAGAATGTGAGGAGTGGCCTAATACATAGAACCTTTTGCTCCCCCTGGTGGCCGGAGTGTGAAGTGTAATGTGTGACTGTGATACCTGGTCAGGTGAACTCCTTTAGTGCCATCTTACGTACCATCACTCCCCCTTATGGAAGAGCAACAATACTGCAACGACCAGGACTCTGGGGTGCTGCATGTACACTATACACTATTGCTTAGCCACATGGTGAGACATGGGAGGGTTGGAGCGCTATTTGCCTCCTTGAGCACAGATTTTCCTAGAATAGTTTGCGGACTCCATATACAGAGCCCTTAATAGCTAGAAAAGCAGAATCCCCCCTCAAGTTACCCCTTGAAATTATAACCCCTTTGTGAATTTATCTACAGGTATAGTGACGATCTTGACTCTATAGATGTTTTCCGGAAACATGCAGCAGTGGATGTTGCTGAGTGAAAATTACAAACTGCCGCTGTAGTGACCAGCATGTTACAGTCACCAGTACAGTGTACTGTAATGTCCAGCTTGTGCTTCTGAAGACATGCTCCTTTAAATTAGGTGGGCTCTCATTGCTACAGAAATGCCAAACATGTGGACGCTATATATGTGGCTTAGGTATGCTGTAGGGCTCAGAAGGGAGGTGAGCATTTGGATTTGGGAGCACAAAATTTCCTAAATTTCTTTTGGGGTACGAGGAGCCATTTTGCTTTTCCAGAGCCTTTGTGCTACCAATAACGTGGAAGCCCCCTATATTTCCATTAACAGATGACAGACCTGAGTGGGGACTTCTTTTGTGAACCGTTTTGAAGCTTTTTTGGGAACATTTTACATAACATTTGGGATCGCACTTATCCGGCACTCTACGCTGACCACTTACTTTGGGGTTTCCATCTAAATCTTGTTATATGTATCTATGTTATATGTATTGACCTTTTTCTTCTTGCTTGATACTGTATATCTTGAACAATCATCGATAAATGTGAGAAAATATGTCTTCTTTCCAAGAGTTTGAATACTCATTGGACCACAAACATCTGCGTGTATTAAGTCCAGAAGCTATTCTAATTTTGTTATACTATTCTTAGGAAAGTATTTTCTTGACATTTTCCCATTATGACAACTATTACATTTCATTGTCTGATTCAGATTGACTGTGAGGCTATGTGCACACGTTGCGGATTTTGCTGCGGATCCGCAGCAGCTTTCCATACATTTACAGTACAATGTAAATCTATGGAAAACGCAATCCGCAGTGCCCATGCTGCGGAAAAAAACGTGCGGAAACGCTGCAGGTTACATTCCGCAGCATGTCAATTCTTTGTGCGGATTCCGCAGCGGTTTACACCTGCTCCTTATAGGAATCCGCAGGTGTAAAACCGCAGGTGGAATCCGCACAAATTCCGCATAAAAACAGTGGTAAATTCGCAGTAAATCCGCAGGTTAAACGCAGTGCCTTTTACCTGCGGATTTCTGAAATCCGCTGCGGAAAAATCTGCAGCCCTAAAAAATAAGTGTGCACATACCCTAACACCATTGGAAAGTTGTTTTTGAACTAACTTTCTTATTGCTTCTGGGTCTCTCTGTGCAAGATTCCTGTGCCATACATTAATATGACACTTGTGCTGTTCATGTTTAGCAGTGTATATACTTTACTTGCATTTTAGCTGGTACATCTTATCTTTGATTTTTCCTTCTGAATTCATACACTGACTATTAGCCAAAATCACTTTCTCTGACTTACTTTGGTCAAGGTTAGAGAAAAAGCTTCTGTCATTAGTAATATGACTAGTTGTCCCAGTGTCTACACAGCATGCATGCTTTGATGTACTTGCATTAACAGTAAAAGCAGCTTTAGTACTTGAAGAGTCATATTCTTCAATAATGGTACTTTTGCCTTTTCAGCTGATTCATTCTAGGTTTCCAGACTCTGCAGTCAGCCTTTAGGTGCTTTGATTTCTTGCAGACAAAACACTCGCGTGTTTACTTCAAATTACTTTTATTTTTTGGTAGAGTTTTGATTTTTAAAGCAGATTCTACTTTGGATACTCCACCGCTGCATACACTTTCTGTCTTTCGCTTATACTCATCTACATGACATACTCCTATGTAAGCTCATAATCTGGGAGCGCATCTACTGCAGTTACAAGTGTGTCATAGCTTTCTGGTAGACCACAGTAGTAGTGCAGCAACATGGAAATACTTTAGATCTTCCCCCAATGCCCCACAGATTGTGCTTTGTGCTTTTTGATCCGTCTCTACCCAGTCTTCTGGTAGTGAGTCAGGTCTAAAGTCCTCTGTGTATTCCCATGTACTTTTTTATCAGCAGCATCTTTACCTTGAATTTCCAGGATTGGTAGTTCTGGTTAGTTGGATTTGGCACTGTGAACTTCACAGAGTTGCTGCTGGCGGTCATCTTTGCTTTTTCTTCTTAGTACACTGTTGTTCTCTTCTATGGGCTGTTCTCTGTGCCTTTGGGTTTCTGGATCCCTCGGTACCTGAGCCCATAGCCTTTTGGCAGCAGATTAATGTCTGTACTGTCCTGCCATTCAACAGTGAATATATATTTATTCAGGAACAAAGATAACACAGCTTACAACTGGTATTTCTTATAGCTTAGGATCTTAGCATGTTGTCTGTCAGTTTGCAAAGTGAAAGTAAAATATGCTCCAGCTACACACACAGTGAACAGGACCTTCCTGTTGTTGCTTTTTTAACAATGTATTACTGGTGATATAACAGTATTCCTGAAGACAGAAACTAATGCACTATTAAAAAGTACTAAATAGTAGGTTATGCAATATATACAATAATAAGCATTATTCCAACAATTATCCCATGCATTGTGAGTGACATCACTGCATAATTCCTGCATTATATATATATATACATTATTTTGCTGTGACATTACAGTATTTTACTGTGAAATTATCCCTATACTGTGACATTACTGTGGGCATTATATCTATACCTCACTACAATGTCTACACTACCTTTGTACAGGGTCATTACTGTCGTTTGGGGATAGTTGAAAAACATTTTGTACAAACTCTTAAAGATGCAGTTAGTGATGGCTATGAATGGTGAAAAAGGAGACTTATTAGACAATGTAATAGGCTTCTGTGGGGTGTTTTGCGATGGAATCCTATGGTTATTTTATGCACCACTGTTGTGTACAGTAGCCTTCTTCTGTGGTGTCACTTTTTGCATTAATCCTGTGATGTGATATCACTTTCTTATCACTGTAATGAGCTATTATATGAAATCACAGTATTATTCATGATCTTTAACCTTGCATAGATTATTCTGTTATGGCACACCTATACTGTGACATCAGTGTGTGTATTATTCTTGTACTGTGACATAACTGTTTATTATCACTGTACTGTGACATCGCTATGTTTATTATACCTGTACTGTTACAACACTGTGTATATTAACCCCATACTGTAACATTATGCAGTGTATTACACCTGTTCTATTACATCATTATGTTTATTTTCTCTGTACTGTGACATTTACTTTTCATTATACCTGTGCTATGACATCACTGAGTATATAATCCCTGTGCTGTAATATTACTGCTTACTATCCCTGCACTGTGCATCACTGTTTATTATCAATGTACTGTGACATCACTGAATGTATTATCCCCGTACTGTGACACAGGACCGCCATCAGGGCATTAATGCCCTTACTGCAGAACAGGGCCCGATGACCAGTGGCACACAAGAGGGCCCGCAGGGCCCCACCTCTTGTGCTACTGCTCATTGGGCCCCATCCTGCACTAATGTGCTGTGCTGTTGTGAACTCTGTTTTCAGGCTCCCTCTTGTGGTCACTGGTGGTGTTGTGTGACTTTTGCTTTGGGCTCCCCCTGGTGGCTTTGTTTGTTATCCTGCTGGTCTCTGGCTATCAGCTGGTTCGTTATCCTCTGGGAGGTTCCTATATAGCTCTGTTTTACTTTCACTTGTTGCCGGCTGTCGATGTAATCAGTGCTACTCAGATTCCTTCTGACTACCTTGCTCCCAGTCCATCCAGGACAAGCTAAGTTTTGTTTGCTTATTTTTTGATCGGCAGTGTTTATCATGTTTTCTTGTCCAGCTTGCTAAAATGTGATTCCCTCGCTTGCTGGATGCTCTAGTGGACTGAGTTTCTCCCCACACACCATTAGTTGGTGCGTGGGTTCTTGAAATCTCAGGATGGATATTTTGTAAGGGTTTTTTGTTGATCGCATAGACCCCTGCTCTATTTTCTGCTTTCTAGTACTAGTGGGCCTCTTTTGCTGAATCTGATTTCATCCCTACGTATGTGCCTTCTTCTTACTTCACCGTTAATATTTGTTGGGGGCTTCTATATCTTTGGGGATTATTTCTCTGGAGGCAAGTGAGGTCTTTCTTTCTCTTTAGGGGTAGCTAGTTCCTCAGGCTGGCTCGAGACGTCTAGGAATTTTTTTAGGCACGTTCACCGGCTACCTCTATTTGTGTTGGATAGGTTCAGATTTGCGATCAGTCCAGTTACCATCTCCCTAGAGCTTGTCCTTAGTTTATTCACTTGGTGGTCTATTCGTGATCCTCAGCCACTAAGGATCATAACAGTACAGCCGGCCCATAAAGTGTTAATTGCATGGCAGAAGCAGTAGAAAAGAAGCCTTGAGAATTTTTTTTTTTTTTGCCGTGTGTCTAGCTGCTGTGGCTGGCTTCTCTCCTCCTCTTAATCTTGGTGTGGCTCTGAGTTCAGCTGCTGACATGGATGTCCAGAGCTTGGCTTCCAGTCTGGATCATCTTGCTGCTAGGGTTCAAAGTATTCAGGATTTTGTTGTTCACAGTCCTATGTCAGAGCCTAGGATACCTATTCCGGAGTTGTTTTCTGGAGATAGATCTAGGTTCCTGAATTTTAGGAACAATTGTAAGTTGTTTCTTTCTTTGAAACCTCGTTCCTCTGGTGATGCCGTTCAGCAAGTTAAGATTATCATTTCTTTTTTGCGTGGTGACCCCCAAGATTGGGCCTTTGCATTGGCGCCAGGGGATCCTGCATTGCTTAGTGTAGATGCGTTTTTTCTAGCCCTTGGATTGCTCTATGAGGAACCTAATCTTGAGAACCAGGCTGAAAAAACGTTATTGGCCCTCTCGCAGGGGCAAGATGAAGCAGAGGTGTACTGCCAGAAATTTCGGAAATGGTCGGTGCTTACTCAGTGGAATGAGTGTGCCCTGGCTGCAAATTTCAGAGAAGGTCTTTCTGAAGCCATTAAGAATGTCATGGTGGGGTTCCCTACGCCTGCAGGTCTGAATGAGTCAATGACTCTGGCCATTCAGATTGATCGGCGTTTGCGGGAGCGCAAACCTGTGCACCATTTGGCGGTGTCTTCTGAACAGACACCTGAATCTATGCTATGTGACAGAATTCTGACCAGAAGTGAATGGCAAAATTATAGACGGCAAAATGGGTTGTGCTTTTACTGTGGTGACTCAGCTCATGTTATCTCAGCATGCTCTAAGCGCAAAAAAAAGGTTGATAAATCTGTCACCATTGGTACTTTACAGCCTAAGTTCATTTTGTCTGTTACCCTGATTTGTTCCCTGTCATCTTACCCGGTTAATGCTTTTGTAGATTCAGGTGCCGCCCTGAGTCTGATGGATTGGTCATTTGCCAGGCGCTGTGGGTTTGATTTGGAGCCTTTAAAATTCCCTATTCCACTAAGGGGAATTGATTCTACACCTTTGGCTACGAATAGACTTCAGTACTGGATACAAGTGACCATGTGCATGACTCCTGTTCATCAGGAGGTGATTCGCTTTCTTGTACTGCATAATTTGCATGATGTCGTCGTGTTGGGTCTGCCATGGTTGCAGACTCATAATCCAGTTCTGGATTGGAAAGCTAGGTCGGTGTCAAGTTGGGGTTGTCAGGGAATTCATGGTGACGCTCCTGTGGTGTCAATTGCTTCGTCCACTCCTTCGGAAGTCGCTACGTTTTTGTCAGACTACCAGGATGTATTTGAGGAGCCTAAACTCAATTCTCTACCTCCTCATAGGGACTGTGATTGTGCTATAGATTTGATTCCTGGTAGTAAGTTTCCTAAGGGACGACTTTTCAATTTATCTGTGCCGGAGCATGCTGCCATGCGGAGTTATATAAAGGAGTCTTTAGAGAAGGGACATATTCGCCCTCTTGGTGCAGGATTCTTTTTTGTGGCTAAAAAGGATGGTTCCCTGAGACCCTGTATTGATTATCGCCTTTTGAATAAAATCACGGTCAAATTTCAGTATCCTTTGCCATTGTTAACTGATTTGTTTGCTTGCATTAGGGGGTCTAGTTGGTTCACCAAGATAGATCTTCGTGGTGCGTATAACCTTGTGCGTATAAAACAGGGTGATGAATGGAAAACTGCATTTAATACGCTTGAAGGCCATTTTGAGTACTTGGTGATGCCTTTTGGACTTTCTAATGCTCCTTCAGTCTTTCAGTCCTTTATGCATGACATCTTCCGTGAATATCTGGATAAGTTTATGATTGTGTATCTGGATGATGTTCTGTTTTTTTCGGATGATTGGGAGTCTCATGTTAAGCAGGTTAGGATGGTCTTTCAGGTCCTGCGTGACAATGCTTTATTTGTGAAGGGCTCAAAATGTCTTTTTGGAGTCCAGAAGATTTCTTTTTTGGGTTTCATTTTTTCTCCTTCTACTATTGAGATGGACCCAGTCAAGGTTCAGGCTATTCATGACTGGACGCAGCCTACATCTGTTAAGAGTCTTCAGAAGTTCTTGGGTTTTGCTAATTTTTACCGTCGCTTCATAGCTAATTTTTCTGGCGTTGTTAAGCCTTTGACGGATTTGACCAAGAAGGGTTCTGATGTGACTAATTGGTCTTCTGCGGCTGTGGAGGCCTTTCAGGAGCTGAAGCGTCGGTTTTCTTCGGCTCCGGTCTTATGTCAGCCAGATGTCTCACTTCCCTTCCAGGTGGAGGTTGATGCTTCCGAGATTGGAGCGGGGGCTGTTTTGTCGCAGAGAAGCCCCGATGGCTCTGTGATGAAGCCATGTGCTTTCTTTTCAAGAAAGTTTTCGCCTGCCGAGCGGAATTATGATGTCGGTAATCGGGAGCTGTTGGCTATGAAGTGGGCATTTGAGGAGTGGCGACATTGGCTCGAGGGAGCTAAACATCGTGTGGTGGTCTTGACTGATCACAAGAATTTAATTTATCTCGAGTCGGCCAAGCGGCTGAATCCCAGACAGGCTCGTTGGTCGTTGTTTTTCTCTCGTTTTGATTTCATGGTCTCGTACCTGCCAGGTTCGAAGAATGTGAAGGCTGATGCTCTTTTTGGGAGTTTTGTGCCTGACTCTCCTGGAGATTCAGAGCCGGCTGGTGTCCTTAGAGAAGGGGTGATTTTGTCTGCCATCTCCCCAGATTTGCGACGTGTGCTGCAAGAGTTTCAGGCGGATAGACCTGACCGCTGTCCACCGGAGAGACTGTTTGTCCTGGATAGATGGACCAACAGAGTCATCTCTGAGGTTCATTCTTCGGTGTTGGCGGGCCATCCTGGAATATTTGGTACCAGAGACTTGGTGGCCAGGTCTTTATGGTGGCCTTCCTTGTCGCGGGATGTGCGTTCCTTTGTGCAGTCTTGTGGAATTTGTGCTCGGGCGAAGCCTTGCTGTTCTCGTGCCAGTGGTTTGCTGTTACCTTTGCCTGTCCCGAAGAGGCCTTGGACGCACATTTCCATGGATTTTATTTCAGATCTCCCTGTCTCTCAGAGAATGTCTGTCATCTGGGTGGTGTGTGATCGTTTTTCTAAGATAGTCCATTTGGTGCCCTTGCCTAAGTTGCCTTCCTCCTCCGAGTTGGTTCCACTGTTTTTTCAAAATGTGGTTCGTTTGCACGGGATTCCTGAGAACATTGTTTCTCACAGAGGATCCCAGTTTGTGTCTAGATTTTGGCGGACTTTTTGTGCTAAGTTGGGCATTGAATTGTCTTTTTCGTCGGCCTTCCATCCTCAGACGAATGGCCAAACCGAGCGAACTAATCAGACCTTGGAGACTTATTTAAGATGTTTTGTTTCCACTGACCAGGACGACTGGGTTACTTTTTTGCCGTTGGCCGAGTTTGCCCTTAATAATCGGGCTAGTTCTGCTACTTTGGTTTCTCCTTTTTTTTGTAATTCGGGGTTTCATCCTCGTTTTTCCTCGGGTCAGGTGGAGCCTTCTGATTGTCCTGGAGTGGATGTTGTGGTGGATAGGTTGCATCAGATTTGGAATCATGTGGTGGACAATTTGAAGTTGTCACAAGAGAAGGCTCAGCTCTTTGCCAACCGCCGTCGCTGTGTGGGTCCCCGACTTCGCGTTGGGGACTTGGTGTGGTTGTCTTCTCGCTTCGTTCCTATGAAGGTCTCCTCTCCTAAGTTCAAGCCTCGGTTTATCGGTCCTTATAAGATTCTGGAAGTCCTTGGCCCTGTGTCATTCCGTCTGGACCTCCCGACATCATTTGCTATTCATAATGTGTTCCATCGCTCGTTGTTGCGGAGGTATGTGGTGCCTGTGGTTCCTCCGGTTGAGCCTCCTGCCCCGGTGCTGGTTGAGGGAGAATTGGAATACGTGGTGGAGAAGATCTTGGATTCTCGTGTTTCTAGACGGAGGCTCCAGTATTTGGTCAAGTGGAAGGGCTATGGTCAGGAGGATAATTCTTGGGTTGTCACTTCTGATGTTCATGCGGCCGATTTGGTTTGTGCCTTCCATGTGGCTCATCCTGATCGCCCTGGGGGTTTTCATGAGGGTTCGGTGACCCCTCCTTAAGGGGGGGTACTGTTGTGAACTCTGTTTTCAGGCTCCCTCTTGTGGTCACTGGTGGTGTTGTGTGACTTTTGCTCTGGGCTCCCCCTGGTGGCTTTGTTTGTTATCCTGCTGGTCTCTGGCTATCAGCTGGTTCGTTATCCTCTGGGAGGTTCCTATATAGCTTTGTTTTACTTTCACTTGTTGCCGGCTGTCGATGTAATCAGTGCTACTCAGATTCCTTCTGACTACCTTGCTCCCAGTCCATCCAGGACAAGCTAAGTTTTGTTTGCTTATTTTTTGATCAGCAGTGTTTATCATGTTTTCTTGTCCAGCTTGCTAAAATGTGATTCCCTCGCTTGCTGGATGCTCTAGTGGACTGAGTTTCTCCCCACACACCATTAGTTGGTGCGTGGGTTCTTGAAATCTCAGGATGGATATTTTGTAAGGGTTTTTTGTTGATCGCATAGACCCCTGCTCTATTTTCTGCTTTCTAGTACTAGTGGGCCTCTTTTGCTGAATCTGATTTCATCCCTACGTATGTGCCTTCTTCTTACTTCACCGTTAATATTTGTTGGGGGCTTCTATATCTTTGGGGATTATTTCTCTGGAGGCAAGTGAGGTCTTTCTTTCTCTTTAGGGGTAGCTAGTTCCTCAGGCTGGCTCGAGACGTCTAGGAATTTTTTTAGGCACGTTCACCGGCTACCTCTATTTGTGTTGGATAGGTTCAGATTTGCGATCAGTCCAGTTACCATCTCCCTAGAGCTTGTCCTTAGTTTATTCACTTGCTGGTCTATTCGTGATCCTCAGCCACTAAGGATCATAACACTGTGCGCTATGGGCCTGCGGCGCACACGTCGGCGCCCCGGAGCTTTCTCGGAGCTATGCACGGCTGTCTTACCTTGATTGCTGCGCAGCTCCGACTCATTCAGCCCTCCCTGGACTTCTGGTCAGGTGTTGGCGCGTACGCAATGACATAATCGCGTATGCGCCGACATGTAGGAAGACACTGTGACCAGGAGAGGAGCTGCGCCTGCTGGGGACGCTTATGAGGTAAGTATGTAAAATGTTTTTTTCTTTATAAAATGAATTAAATGTATGAGGAGGGGGTCTGCACATGATGAAAGGAAGGGGTCTGCACATGATGAAAGGAAGGGGTCTGTACCTGATGAAAGGGAGGGGTCTGCACATGATGAAAGGGAGGGGTCTGCACATGATGAAAGGCGGGTCTGTACATGATGACATGATGAAAGGGAAGGGTCAGCACATGATAAAAGGGGGTCTGCACATGATGAAAGGGGGGTCTGCACATGATGAAAGGGGGTCTGCACATGAGGAAAGGAGGTCTGTACATGATGAAAGGGAGGGGTCTGCACATGATGACATGATGAAAGGGGGGTTCTGCACATGATGAAAGGGGGGGTCTGCACATGATGAAACGGGGTCTACACATGATGAAAGGGGCCTCTGCACATGATGAAATGGGCCTCTGGACATTATGAAAGGGGGTCTGCACATGATGAAAGGGGGGTCTGCACATGATGAAAGGGTGAGTCTGCACATGCTGAAAAGTGGATCTGCACATCATGAAAAGGGGGTCTGCACATGATGAAAGGGTGGTTTTCACATGATGAAAGGGGGGGTCTACACATGATAAGGGGGAACTGGATATGATGAAAGGGGCATCTGCACATGATGAAAGGGGGATCTGCACATGATGAAAGTGGATCTGCACATGATGAAAGGGGGGTTCTGCACATGATGAAAGGGGGGATCTGCACATGATGAAAGGTGGATCTGCAAATGATAGAGGGGGCTGCAAATGATGGAGGGGCTGCAAATGATGATGGAGGAGGCTGCAATTTGCAAATGATGGAGTGGGGGCTGCAAATGATGAAGCGAGGGAGGGGACAGGCAACTGCACATGAACGGAAGGGGACTGCACATGATGAAGTGGGGGAGGGAGACTGCACATGAACGGAAGGGGACTGCACATGATGAAGTGGGGGAGGGAGACTGCACATGAACAGAAGGGGACTGCACATGCTGAAGTGAGGAAAACTGCAAATGATGAAGTGAGGGATGGGGGACAGCAATTGAATTGAAGGTGGGGGATGAGGAGAGCAAATGAGGACCTGGGGAGAGCAAATAATGATGAATTTTGAGGGTGGTGGGAGTAAATGATGTATTAAATGTAGGGAAGAGCAGTTGATAATGAATAGAGGGTGGGGGTGGGAGAGAGAAGGCATGACAATGAATTGGGGTGGAAGGGGCATGTAAATATAATGAATCAGGGGAGCGGGAGGCACATAGTGGGGGCGTTGAGAATGCAGTCAATGGTAATGAATTGAGGGAAAGAGTACAGGGGCTAATTAATGTATTTATTTATTAAGTGGGGAAAATGGCTATTTATAGTTGGTGGGGGCGCAGTGGTGGATTAATAACTAATTATATATTAATGGTAGGTGCACGTCTGTAGTCAGATGTGTAGTGTAGAAGAAAGGGAAAAAGTGAGGAATGTGCTCTGGAAGCGGGGTTCTAGGTAACTATATGTTATTTTATGCAGAGACGAGTCCTGGCTGGAAGAAATGATGGCAGTTTGCACTGTATGAAAAACAAAGGCAAAGATTAAGGACTTCAGCTAGAGACGTCACTGGTGAGTCAGTGTGTTACCTGTACACTGACACTATACACTCTATTACCTGTTCACTGTATACTATATACAGAGCTCCTGTATAAAATGGCACTGGTGATCACTGTATTACCTGTACACTGACACTATATACAGAGCTCCTGTGTATAATGGCATTAGTGTTGTGTTTGTTTTTTTATTATTAATGATCAGTATTGTAGTATTTGGTCACTATGTGGTGGTAGTATGTGATCTGGTTATGGTGTGGAGGTATTTCTCCCTGTATGTGGTATTATTTGGTCACTATGTGATGGTAATATGTGATCTGGTCATGGCATGGAGTTATTTGTCCCTTGTATGTGGTATTAATGGTCATTCTAAAAAATATATATGACTCATTCCCTTAAAGAAAAATTAATAAAAATATACCTAAAAAGAGTATTGGATACTTTAAGAAATGTTTAATAGGTTAGAGTAGATTAGGGCCCAGCCCAAAGAGTCTACCTTGTCGTGGTGGTGGCTTAAAAATTATTTTGGCCAAAACACAATCTGCTGGCTATGTATGTGATCTGGTGTCTGCTGGGAACTGTTAATATGAGATTGGTGATTACGTGGTTCAGAAGATGAGTTTTTCCAAGAGCAGGCGGTGGGACTGTGGAAGGTTCGAGATGTGGAGGTTTAGCTGGGGTAGAGCCTGGGCGTTGTCCCAAAAATTTTGCCAGTATGGGGCCCCGAAATTCCTAGTGGCAGCTCTGCTTTGACATTAATGTGTTTATTATCATTGTACTGTGACATCACTGTGTACATTATCCTTGCATGATTACATCACTGTTCATTATCTCTTCAATGTGACATCACTGTTTAATATGACTGACATTACTGTGTGTATTAGCCCTGTGCTGTGATATCACTGTGTGGATTGTCCCTGTAAAGTGGCATCACTGTTTTATTAGGACTGTACTGTGACATCACTGTTAATTATCACTGTAATATAACATCATTGATTGGTAGTTCTGGTTAGTCAGATTTGGTACTGTTGTTTTCTCCTACCATCTGTTCTCTGGGTCTTTGACTTTCTGGGTCCCTCGGTGATTTTGTAGAGGGTATGATATATTACGTTTATACCTTTTCCTTTCTCTTTCATCCCAGTGCCGTATATTATCAGTGTTTGTATATTTGTTAATATATCATGGTACTGCTACACGATTTAGTGTATTACCACTCCTATACAATGGCACTGCTACACTGTTATGTGTATTACCGTGTCTGGCTAAATGTATATATGTGTAATGTTATACTGTTTTAATGCTGCTATGTATAGTGTGTAGGGTAAGTGCAGTTATTGAATTGGGCACTAGATGGGGGCATTATAGTGTACAAAGCTTCCAGCTAGGGTGTAGTGTAGGAAATGGTTAACATAGGAGGGGTTGCTGTGTGATAAGGTTAGGAATGTTTCCTGGTACAGAGAGAAGGGCCTGGGCGCCCGAATAGTCCACATGGGCTCTAAGCCCAGGACACCACATCAGTCACGCAATGTTTAAGAAGAAAAGTATAGCCATTTGGAATCTATAGGACAGAAGTATGGTGTCAAGCAGCAGGATTGCAGCAGTTCATAGCTGGAGGGAAGATGCGGTTCGGAATAGTACAGGGCGCAGATTGTTCAGCATGTGTCAGATTATTGCATGTGTGGATACTCTCAGGACTGGTGCAAAATGGACTTGAGAATCTCTAAGTACAGTGAGTCTGAACAGGGAGAATGCTGCGGTACCGCCTAAGGCAGTATGTACTGGAGGACGTGGAACTGAGTGCAGGGAAAGAGCAGAATGACAACTGCATGGAACTTGCTGTTGATGTTGTTACTGACAAGAATGTGCTGCCAAGTTGTACAAGTAAAGTTTCACATGTTGCATTTAAAATGGACTGTGTCTCAATTCTTGTGAAGCCAGTTGCAGAAAGGCCTCAGCGCCACAGTGGTATCCCTGATGGCGCAGAAGAAGACACAGGTATGCTGGTGAGTGAATGCTGTTTTCATGTAAGCGGAGACCGTGGCAAAGATCGCTCCCTTACAATGTCACTGAGGTGTAATGGCGTCATTGCGCCGGCTGCGCTGAGATGTCAAACAAACAGGGAGATTGATGGAGGAGGGGGCGTCAGCTGTATGATTGCCCTTGGTTGTGGATACAGCTGAATGTCAGGCGGAGGGGTCCAGTGTCAGAACTAGTAACATCACTGTGTGTATTATCCCTGTACTGTGACATCACTGTGTGTATTATCCCTGCACTGTGATATTACTATGCGTATTATCCCTGTAATGTGACATCACTGTGTTTATTATCCCTGTACTGTGACATCATTGTGTCTATTATTGTCCTGTGACATCATTGTGTCTATTATTGTCCTGTGACATCACTGTGTGAATTATCTCTATACTGTGATATCACTGTGCGTATTATTACTGTACTGTGACATCACTATGTGTATTATCCTTTTACTGTGACAACATCTGTGTTTATTATTACTGTATTGCGACATCACTGTTTATTATCACTGTATTTAGATATCACTTTTATTATCCATGTACTGTGAAATCACTGTGCTTATTATCAGTGTTCTGTTAACGCACTGTGTGTATTATCCTAGTACTGTGACATCACTTTTTTTAATTCCCCTGTAGTGTGACATCACTGTGTTTATTATCTCTGTACTGTGACAGCCAGAGGTCCTCCATACAGTATAGTGGCCCACGCTCCAAACTTTATTATGGCCTACACACATTATAATGTCCCTCACAAGCAATCCAAATATTATAATGGCAACCCACATAGCCCTCCAGACAGTATTTTGGCTCCCACATAACCCTACACACAGTATATTGCACCCCACACAGCCTTCCAAACAGCATAGTTGTCCCCCACACAACCCTTCAAAAAGTATAATGGCCCCCAAGTAGCATGATGGCCTCCTCATAGCACTCCAGATAGTATGGTGGCCCCCAAATAGCACTTTAAATAGAACCATGGCTCCAGAAATAGTATGATAGTCCCCACAAAGTACTCACTGATTAAAAAAAACACATTTCCCTGTCCTGCCACTGCTCTTTCTCTGGTTTCTGCAGCGTTTGGTCTGCACTGCTCGACACAGCGGTTGCAATTTAATGATGTCATTGCGCCGGTTGCTCTGAGATGTTAAACGTACAGGGAGAATGATGGAAGAGGGAGCGTCAGCTGACGGCTCCTTCTTTCATCATTGCTTTCAAATGTGTCTGCATGCAGGATGCAGATACAGTTGAAAGTCGGGAAGGGGGAGCTGTGCCAGGACTGGTGACATCAATCAGCATACTACCCCTATACTGTGACATCACTGTGCATACTACCCCTGCACTGTGACATCACTGTGTATACTACCCCTGTACTGTGACATCACTGTGTATACTACCTCTGCACTGTGACATCAGTGTATACTACCCCTGTACAGTGACATCACTGTGTATACTACCCCTGCACTGTGACATCACTGTGTATTCTACCTCTGTACTGTGACATCACTGTGTATACTACCTCTGTACTGTGACATCACTGTGTATACTACCTCTGTACTGTGACATCACTGTGTATACTACCTCTGTACTGTGACATCACTGTGTATACTACCCCTGCACTGTGACATCACTGTGTATACTACCCCTGTACTGTGACATCACTGTGTATACTACCTCTGCACTGTGACATCACTGTGTATACTACCCCTGTACAGTGACATCACTGTGTATACTACCCCTGCACTGTGACATCACTGTGTATACTACCTCTGTACTGTGACATCACTGTGTATCCTACCTCTGTACTTTGACATCACTGTGTATACTACCTCTGCACTGTGACATCACTGTGTATACTACCCCTGTACAGTGACATCACTGTGTATACTACCCCTGCACTGTGACATCACTGTGTATACTACTGTGACATCACTGTGTATACTACCCCTGTACTTAAGTAGAAACACAGTGTGCACAGCTACAATATGGTGCTTAGACTAGGTTCCCAAACCATCAATACAGTAATAAAGAAGTCTAGCACTCAACTTCATCAATAGTGGAGAATTTATTTGTAGCACTCGAAACGTTTCAGTCCGTCTGGACTTTCATCAGTCACGTGCTGATCCTAGCCAGTAGGAAGGGTTTAACAGAGAGGGTGTAAATCTACCCGGAATGTGCAATAACGCCGCCGTATTATAGGGCAAAAACAAGGAGGCTAAAAGCTCAAATAATATGCTACAGTCACAGTTATAGCACCGGCAGGCTGAGAGGGCCGGCAATATGGGAAGGAGCACACCTCCAGACATGGAATCTAGGTGGATTCCGTGTCTGGAGGTGTGCTCCTTCCCATATTGCCAGCCCTCTCAGCCTGCCTGTGCTATAACTGTGACTGTGGTCACCGCCCCACAACAGTAGCATATTATTCGAGCTTTTAGCCTCCTTGTTTTTGCCCTATAATACGGCAGTGTTATTGCACATTCCGGGTAGATTTACACCCTCTCTGTTAAACCCTTCCTACTGGCAAGGATCAGCACGTGACTGAAACGTTTCGAGTGCTACAAATAAATTCTCCACTATTGATGAAGTTGAGTGCTAGACTTCTTTATTACTACCCCTGTACTGTGACATCACTGTGTATATGTGACGGGGTGTGCGACAGAGCAAGCAGGGACGGCAGACCAATGAATAATCCAAGAGACCTTTATTGCAACTGAGAGAATATTCTGGCAAACAGTGATCAGGTTCTTCAACTTACAATAAGGCCGCAACAAAATAACAAATCCAGGGCGACACCCGATAATCCGACTCCAGGGAAAACAAAACACTAGTTCATAGACAGGCACCAGGATCTGGCCGCAGCAGCAGATCCTAGCTCCTCACACCACACAGGTCTCAGAAGAATGATAGTATATCCATGGGTTTATTGTTCCACCCTCTAGGGATCAGCCCCTTGCATGGGTGGAGGGGCTCACACCCACCCTCAAACATTTGTTACCTTGAGCTGAAAGTACAAAAGAGGCTCCAGATGTCCAGTTCTAGCCAGTCTAAGAAGCCCCCTGCAGAGAGCAACAAAGGAATACAGTGCACCCCACCAGAAGCAGGGTAGGAAATGTTAATGAAGTATGGTCTATGAAATCAGGGAGGGGGTGGTACTCCGTTACAGTATGCTACCCCTGTACAGTGACATCTGTGTATACTACCCCTGCACTGTGACATCACTGTGTATACTACCCCTGTACTGTGACATCACTGTGTATACTACCCCTGTACAGTGACATCACTGTGTGTATTGTCCTTGTACTGTGACTACTGTGACATCACTGTGTATACTACCCCTGTACTGTGACATCACTGTGTGTATTAACCTTGTACTGTAACATCACTGTGTATACTACCCCTGTACTGTGACATCACTGTGTATACTACCTCTGTACTGTGACATCACTGTGTATACTACCCCTGCATTGTGACATCACTGTGTATACCACACCTGTTCTGTCTTCATACACGTTGATACGGTGTGTGATCCAACATACAGCATAAACCACTTCTGTCTTCCAAAGTAAGCAGACTGTTTTCTGTAGTCTAACTTGTTTATTGGTAACAGGTATTGAAATGCGGTAAAACTATAAGAATACAAATGATTTGAGTAAGTATTGGGCACATAACAGCACAACTGATACTATAACTAACAGGGAAAGCATACAGGATGATGCAACTTCTACATGCAGCTACATACAGTAACTCACAGATAATAGATTTCCCGGGTACTAGTTGCTATACAGTAATCACATTCTATAGAACAATATATTACAAAAACAAGGATAGCAATCTTACCGGATAAACTAACCAGGGTGGCAGGTAAATGAAGTAGTTCCAACACAGCTGAATAACAGAGTGAACAGGAAATACAAGAGAAAAGGCTGGGGAATTTCCCAATCCCATGATGCTTTGCTGAAACCCACAATGCAACACTCTATTATTCATGGAAAACACAGGTTATAAATTTATCCACCACTGGGTGGTGCTATAACACAACAAAACCAGAACTATAATAATAGTTAACCTTTTAATGCTTGAAACGAACCCCTGTCCTGTTAGAAGGACAGAACACTCCCCGCTTGGCATCAACCGATGCCACCTACAGGTTCTTTTGGCGAAAACAGTAAGACAAGTTCCGCCATTGGTCTGAGGAATAGTTTGCTTTCCCCAGACTTGCCTACTTTGACCTCGACCTTACGGATCTTCCCATCTTTGCTTGGGAATACTTTAGTGATGAGGCCTAGTGGCCACTCATTACGGTGTGACTGGCTGTCTTTCATGAGAACGACATCACCGGTTTTGATGTTTGGTTTGTCGGTCTGCCACTTCCTCCTTGGTTGTAAGGTGGAGAGGTACTGCTTCCTCCATCTGTCCCAGAAGGTATTGGAGAGACTTTGGACTTGTCTCCACTGTCGTCTGTAGAGGTCCTTGTTGCTAAATTCTCCAGGTGGAGCGCTGAGAACGCTGGCCTTCTGAGTAAGTAACATGGCAGGAGTGAGAATGGTCGGATCCTCAGAGTCACTAGAAAGTGAAGTCAATGGTCTGGCATTAATGATGGCCGAAACTTCTGCTAGGAATGTGGTCAAACTTTCATGTGTGAGTCTTGCACTACCTGCTTGCAAGAAAATGGAGTCAAGGATTCTGCGTGCTATTCCTATCATCCTCTCCCAAGCGCCTCCCATGTGAGAAGAGTGTGGTAGATTGAAAGTCCAGGTACATCCCTGCTCACTAAGGTATCTTTCCACACCGGTGGTGTCTAGGTTGGAAGGAATTTGAAGTTCTTTCACTGCTCCTACAAAGTTGGTACCTCTATCGGAGCGTATGTGCTTCACGGGACCTCTGATGGCAATGAAACGTCGGAGTGCATTTATAAACCCTGAAGTGTCCATGGACTCAATTACTTCAATGTGGACTGCTCTAATGGACATACAGGTGAACATAACAGCCCAGCGTTTGGCATTGGCCTGGACTCTTCTAGTGTTCCGTGCAACCACAGACCATGGCCCGAATACGTCCAGTCCGACGTTGGTAAAGGGAGGTTCTGTACTAAGTCTGTCTGGTGGGAGATTGGCCATCTTCGGCTTTTGAGTCCTGCCACGGAGTTTGCGACAAATCACACAATTGTAAATGAGTTTACTCACGCATCGTTTTGCTCCGACTATCCATAGTCCAGCAGTTCGTAGATTTCCTTCAGTAAACAGCCGTCCCTGATGTTTCACCAAGACGTGGTGGTGTTGCACAAGCAGGGTCGTGACATGATGATGTCCAGGAATTATTATAGGGTGTTTCTCCCCGAATTCCACTTCAGCTTCTTGAAGACGACCTCCAATTCTTAACAGCCCATCCTGGTCAATGATTGGATCAAGCTTCCTCAAGACACTATCTCTGGAAACAGGTTGGCTTTTATTAAGGTTATCTATTTCTTTGGCGTAACATTCACGTTGTATGGTACGAATTATAACGTTCTTGGCATTTTCCATGCTTGGAACGGTAAAGGCACACTTGCAGTGGTGCCAACCTTTGCAAGGTTTCTGGATGGCGGGTGACGTTGACTTGTAGGATTGAGCCACATGAATTAAACAAACGAGGGCACGAACAAGTGAGTCCCAAGTTGAGAACCTGTTGAAGCGGTGGGATTTGAGGTGATTGTCTTTAGTCACCGTACGTAGAACGGATACCTGAGGGCGGATTTCCTCATCTGCCTCTGGATCCACCAATTCAAAGATGTTTGACTCGTCCACATATGGCGTCGAACGGTATAAGAATGTAGGGCCGGTGAACCAGGTTGTGTCCTTAAGTTGTCTTGCTTCAACGGATCTGGTTGCGTGGTCCGCCGGATTGTGGTGCGTGGACACATAGTGCCACTGTTTAGGTTCGGTGGATCTCCTGATCCTTAGCACCCGATTGCTGACATAGACATAGAAGCGACGAGTTTCATTGCAGATGTACCCCAGCACTACCTTGCTGTCGGTGTAAAACTCGACTTCTTTGATTTCCAGGTCCATTTCTGTCGAGATAAGCTCAGCTAACTCTACTGCCAGCACAGCTGCACAGAGTTCCAGTCTGGGTACTGTGTGTTCACGGAGTGGGGCCAATTTTGTCCGGCTCATAACAAGCCTTACGTGGCATTGTTCATTGATGTCAGTTGTTTTCAAATACGCCACTGCTGCAATTGCCTTGGTTGAAGCATCGCAAAAGATACAAAGCCTTTGCACCTTGATTTCTGATGAAGGCACAGAAGCATATGGTCGTGCCACGTAGAGACTTGACAGGGCTTCTAAAGAATGTTTCCATCTTTCCCACAATTATTTTTTATCGCTGGGAAGCGGATCATCCCAATCGGATGTCTCTTGGGTGAAGTCTCTCAACATCATTTTACCTTGGATAGTTACAGGGGTTACAAATCCCAGAGGATCGTACAAGCTGTTCACAATGGACAGGACGCCTCTACGCGTGAAGGGTTTCTCTTCTTCACTGATCTGGAAGGTGAATGCATCCTTTTTCAAATCCCAGAGTAGACCCAGGCTCCGCTGCATGGGAAGGGAGTCCGTGCTTAAATCCAAGTCTTTTAAATCGGTTGAGTAATCTTGAGAGGGAAAGGCTGCCATTAGTTTCTGGCTGTTGGAAGCAATTTTGTGCAACCTCAAATTGGATGAAGCGAGCATTTCTTGTGCCCTTTTCAGGAGACTGACTGCCGACTCCTCTGTGGGTGTGGATTTCAGGCAGTCATCTACGTAGAAATCCTTTTCCACGAAAGATCTTACATCCGATCCATATTTCGCTTCACCTTCTCTGGCTGAATGTCTAAGGCCATAGACAGCAACAGCAGGGGAAGGGCTGTTCCCGAAGATGTGAACCTTCATACGATATTCCACGATGTCCTTGTAGGGGTCATTATTGAGGTACCAGAAGAACCTCAAGTAGTTTCTGTGTTCTTCTTTAACAAGGAAGCAGTGAAACATCTGTTGTATGTCGGCCATAAATGCTACTGCATCTTTGCGGAAACGAAGAAGTACTCCCAGAAGTCTGTTGTTGAGGTCTGGACAAGACAGGAAGACGTCGTTTAAAGAAACCCCTTCGTATCTGGCACTTGAGTCAAATACCACTCTTATCTGACCTGGTTTCTTCGGATGATACACGCCGAAAATAGGTAAGTACCAACATTCCTCGGAATCTTGAAGTACAGGTGCAATTTCCGCGTGGCCACTCTGGAATATTCTCTCCATGAAGGTAAAGAAGTGTTGTTTTGTTTCTGGTGCCTTCTGCAGTTTGCGCGTAAGGGAAACAAATCGACTGTAGGCAAGTTCTCTGTTGTTGGGTAAGCGTTGCCTCTGTGGTTTGAATGGTAAAGGTGCGACCCAACTCTTTGATTCATCTCTTACTATCTCTCGCTCCATGATGTCCAAGAACAGTCTGTCCTCTATGGACATTGCTACCTGGTTGTCTTCTCTTTTCCTGTGGAAAACTGTGCACCCTATATGATCTTGCTCACCATCGCATGCATGGTCTTCACAGGAAGGATCAGCTAACGGACAAGGTGGAGGGGTGTGGTGTGGCAATTCTTTAATCAGGAAACTACTCTCGCATGGCTGGAAGAGAGACGGGCGTCCATTCTCAAGGGTATTGGTGAGCATGCTGTTGACTGATGTCGGCCTGTGTGCTCCACCCAAACAGACATCTCCCACAATGACCCATCCTAGGTCAAGTCTCTGAGCATATGGGGCGTTTTGTGGGCCGTTGATCTGTCCTCTAGCCTTGTGGACCCGTAGTATGTCTCTTCCGAGAAGTAAGACGATAGGAGCTCCTTGGTCGAGCTCTGGTATCAGGTGAGCTATACATCTCAAGTGGGTGTGATGAGCTGCTACCTCTGGTGTAGGTATCTCAGACCTGTTGTCTGGAATCTGGTTGCACTCCAGTATTGATGGCAAGGATAAGCAGGTTTGACCGTCTATAGACTCTACTTTGAATCCAGTTGCTCTCCTCCCCGCCGTCTCGACAGTACCTGCACATGTCTTCAAGGAGTACGGAGAGCCGGGACCAGCAATGTTGAAGGTGTCGAAGAGAAAGGATTTAGCTAGAGACCTGTTGCTCTGATCATCCAAGATTGCATATACCTTGATCGCCTTATCCCGTTGGCTCGCTGGGAATACTCTGACAAGACAGATCTTTGAGCAGGATCTTCCTGCTACGAGTTCCTTGCAGATTTCTGTGCACCGAGAAGTGACCACTGGAGTGTCCACGTCGGGGTCCGTCTGTTTTTCGGCAGACTCTTCTACTCGTGACGATACCCCTGAGGGTGGTCCAGGATGTAAGGCCGTGTTGTGCTCCACACTACTACATTCTGTGCATTTCACACTGGTTTCACAGTTCTTGGCGAAGTGTGAGGTTGTCGCGCAGCATCTGAAGCATATCTTGTTTTCCTTTAGGAAACTCTTACGGTCTTCTAGAGACTTCTCCCTGAAGGCTCTACATTTTAGGAGAGGATGAGGTTTCTTGTGTAGGGGGCAGTATTTGCTGAGATCCTGCGGTGTGTCCTCTTCTGGAGAGGACTTACTTGCCCTGTAAGGAAAACCTGTGGAGGTAACATTAGTTTTGTGGACTGCCACTGGTGTTTTACTGGGTTTTACACCAGAGGCAGTGGTACATGACATAGTGAAATCGAAACTAGGGTCATTTCTAACTTTAGCCTGCTGAGCAACAAAGTCTACAAACACCCCAAAGGGAGGAAATGGTACCTTATGAGCCTGTTTGTAACGGGACCCGTGACTGACCCACTTTTCTTGTAAGTTGTAAGGGAGCTTTTGGACAATCGGGTTGACACCTCTGGCAGTGTCCAGGAATGCCAACCCTGGTAGATCACCTTCTGCCTGAGCAGCATGTACCTCCATTAACAAGTCGCTCAGTTCCCTGAGCTTTTGATAACCCTTATTTGCTATCTTGGGGAAATCATCAATTCTTTTATACAAAGCATTTTCTATAGCTTCTATTGACCCATAACATTCTTCGAGTCTCTCCCACACCATACGAAGTCCTGTGTGTGGGTACTTTATGTTAATGTTCCTGATTCTTTTGGCATGTTCAGCTGACTCGCTCCCAAGCCACTTAACCAACAGATCTAACTCTTCACTACTGGAAAGATGCAAGTCTCTGATGGCATTCTGAAAAGAAGCTCGCCATGCTCTGTAGCTTTCAGCTCGATCAGTGAACTTTACAAGTCCCTTGGTCACCAGCTCCCGGCGGGTAAAGAACCTTGCAAAGTTCATAGTGGCTGAGTCTGTGCCGACGTGAGCTGGTGTGCTGTTGTTATGCGGTGTTTGTGGTGCATCCTCATACCTGGTAGGAGCTTCTGGCATAGGAAAGTCTGTATAAACCCGTTCAGTGGCGAAGGGTGTCCCTGTCAGTCTGGGCGGAAGCCGTACCTTCTGTTCCGTAGGACGGTAGTGGTGATCAATGTCGTTTCGCAGTATACTTTCCTGCTTCCAGTACGGTGTTTGGAGGAAGGATCTCTGGTAATCTGTATAGGCTGGTTGGCGTAACGGATCAGAGTAGTCTTCCACTTTGGGATGTTGGCGGACATATTCTGAGACGCGTTGAGCAGGGTCCTGATGATCAAGGTCTGGTCCGCGTATGTCGCTGCCTCACTCGGATTCAGGAAACTCCACGGCTTCTAAAAACTCAGCTTTGGCTATTGCGGCTGTTGCTTCTTTTTCAGCGGAAAGCCTTTCTAAGGTCGCTTGCAGGCGGGCTCTATCTGCTTCTTGCTCTGCTCGCAGGCGGGCTCTTTCTGCTTCTTGGCGGGCTCTTTCTGCTTCTAGCTCTGCTTGCAGGCGGGCTCTTTCTGCTTCTTGCTCTGCTTGCAGGCGGGCTCTTTCTGCTTCTTGCTCTGCTTGTCTTAGCCTTAACTGCATCTCTTGTGCAGCGAAGGAGGATCTTACTTTCGCCGCCTCAGCTTCTGCTCGGGCGAGGGTGACAGACCTTTTCGAGGAAGACTTGCTAGAGCGGCTTGTTTGGGACCTCGTCCTGAGTGAAGATGCTCGACTTGCAGACATTTTGTGTCCGTTTGCAGGCTGTAGGATGTCTCAGAGCGGGTAGGAATGACTTCAGTGTGGACTGAGACGTGTCATGCTTGGTGGGCTGCACTCTCGGTACTTGTGACTGTATAGCGGCCGCTGCGGTATCTGCAGGCAGTGCGGTATGGTACAAGCGGCTCGTAAGAGTTATTTGCTATCGCTGGCGTCTAGCCTCCCTTTACTGTAATCCCGGCGCCTAGCTTCCGTTTTACTGGCCTCCACTGGTATTTAGCACCCGTTTTACTGTTCTGTCTTCATACACGTTGATACGGTGTGTGATCCAACATACAGCATAAACCACTTCTGTCTTCCAAAGTAAGCAGACTGTTTTCTGTAGTCTAACTTGTTTATTGGTAACAGGTATTGAAATGCGGTAAAACTATAAGAATACAAATGATTTGAGTAAGTATTGGGCACATAACAGCACAACTGATACTATAACTAACAGGGAAAGCATACAGGATGATGCAACTTCTACATGCTGCTACATACAGTAACTCACAGATAATAGATTTCCCGGGTACTAGTTGCTATACAGTAATCACATTCTATAGAACAATATATTACAAAAACAAGGATAGCAATCTTACCGGATAAACTAACCAGGGTGGCAGGTAAATGAAGTAGTTCCAACACAGCTGAATAACAGAGTGAACAGGAAATATAAGAGAAAAGGCTGGGGAATTTCCCAATCCCATGATGCTTTGCTGAAACCCACAATGCAACACTCTATTATTCATGGAAAACACAGGTTATAAATTTATCCACCACTGGGTGGTGCTATAACACAACAAAACCAGAACTATAATAATAGTTAACCTTTTAATGCTTGAAACGAACCCCTGTCCTGTTAGAAGGACAGAACAACACCTGCACTGTGACATCACAGTGTATACTACCCCTGTACTGTGACATCACTGTGTATACTACCCCTGCATTGTGACATCACTGTGTATACCACACCTGCACTGTGACATCACAGTGTATACTACCCCTGCACTGTGACATCACTGTGTATACCACACCTGCACTGTGACATCACTGTGTTTACTACCTCTGTACTGTGACATCACTGTGTATACTACCCCTGCACTGTGACATCACTGTGTATACCACACCTGCACTGTGACATCACTGTGTTTACTACCCCTGTACTGTGACATCACTGTGCATACTACCTCTGTACTGTGACATCACTGTGTATGCTACCCCTGTACTGTGACATCTCTGTGTATACTACCCCTATACAGTGACATCACTGTGTTTACTACCCCTGTATAGTGACATCACTGTGTATACTACCCCTGCACTGTGACATTACTGTGTATACTACCCCTGTACTGTGACATCATTGTGCATACTACCTCTGTACTGTGAAATCACTGTGTATACCACCCCTGTACAGTGACATCACTGTGTATATTACCCCTGCACTGTGACATCACTGTGTATACTACCCCTGCACTGTGACATCACTGTGTATACAACCCCTGCACTGTGACATCAGTGTATACTACCCCTGTACTGTGACATCCCTGTGTATACAACCCCTGCCCTGTGACATCACTGTGTATACTACCCCTATACAGTGACATCACTGTGTATACTACCCCTGCACTGTGAAATCACTGTGTATACTACCCCTGCACTGTGACATCACTGTGTATACTATCCCTGTACAGTGACATCTGTGTATACTACCCCTGCACTGTGACATCACTGTCTATACTACCCCTGAACTGTGACATCACTGTGTATACTACCCCTGTACAGTGACATCACTGTGTGTATTGTCCTTGTACTGTGACATCACTGTGTATACTACCCCTGTACTGTGACATCGCTGTGTATATTATCCTTGTACTGTGACATCACTGTGTATACTACCCCTGTACTGTGACATCACTGTGTATATTATCCCTAAGCATTAGATACGGTACATGGCAGAAAATAATATTGCATTTTTTCTCTGAACCGTCTGGTGGTCATGGAGAAGAGAGGCTCCTTTCCAAGTTTTCCTGTGCAGCTCCATGGTTACTTATTATGCCCCTGCTTGGATCGGATGATCACTGTGTATACTACCCCTGTACAGTGACATCGCTGTGTATACTACCCGTGTACTGTGACATCACTGTGTATACCACCCCTGTACAGTGACATCACTGTGTATACTACCCCTGCACTATGACATCACTGTGTATACTACCCCTGTACTGTGACATCACTGTGTGTACTACCCCTGTACTGTGACATCACTGTGTGTATTATCCTTGTACTGTGACATCACTGTGTATACTACCCCTGTACTGTGACATCACTGTGTGTATTATGCTTGTACTGTGACATCACTGTGTATACTACCCCTGTACTGTGACATCACTGTGTGAACTACCCCTGTACTCTGACATCACTGTGTGTATTATCCTTGTACTGTGACATTGCTGTATATACTACCCCTGTACTGTGACATCGCTGTGTATATTATCCTTGTACTGTGACATCACTGTGTATGCTACCCCTGGACTGTGACATCGCTGTGTATATTATCCTTGTACTGTGACATCACTGTGTATACTACCCCTGTACTGTGACATCGCTATGTATATTATCCTTGTACTGTGACATCAGTGTGAATATTATCCGTGTAATGTGACATCACTGTGTATATTATCCTTGTACTGTGACATCACTGTGTATACAACCCCTGTACAGTGACATCACTGTGTATACTACCCATGCACTGTGACTTTACTGTGTATACTACCCCTGTACTGTGACATCATTGTGCATACTATCCCTGTACTGTGACATCACTGTGTATACCACCCCTGTACAGTGACATCACTGTGTATACTACCCCTGCACTGTGACATCACTGTGTATACTACCCCTGCACTGTGACATCACTGTGTATACAACCCCTGCACTGTGACATCACTCTGTATACTACCCCTGTACTGTGACATCACTGTGTATACTACCTCTGCACTGTGACATCACTGTGTATACTACCCCTGCACTGTGACATCACTGTGTATACGGAGACACCATTACGTGTTTCTCAACGAAAGCAGTGAATAGCCAGACCTTTCCCCGGGAAGGAAAAACCACGGGAAGGGCAGCATCCAGTAAAGGAAAACATCCAATACAGGAAATCCACCTATGCCAAGCATGGTATCCATCCACAGACAGCTGTTTCGGGGTGTTTGCCCCTCATCAGTGTGGAGTAGGAATCTGGCTATTAGGAGCAGTGCCTAGTAAAAGGCTGTGAAGGAACAGATGATTGGCCTCGGGGAGACAAAAACATCCAACACCGCGGAGACACCATCACGTGTTTCTCAACGCAGTGATCCAGAACACTGCCCCCATCCCTTATGGGAAATATGCAAATGCATGTAGGATAGCTGCGGAGACACCATCACGTGTTTCTCAATGCAAGCAGTGAATAGCCAGACCTTTCCCCGGGAATGAACAACCACGGGAACGGCAGCATCCAGTAAAGGAAAACATCCAATACAGGAAAACCACCTATGCCAAGCATGGTATCCATCCACAGACAGCTGTTTCGGGGTGTTTGCCCCTCATCAGTGTGGAGTAGGAATCTGGCTATTAGGAGCAGTGCCTAGTAAAAGGCTGTGAAGGAACAGATGATTGGCCTTGGGGAGACAAAAACATCCAACACCGCGGAGACACCATCACGTGTTTCTCAACGCAGTGATCCAGAACACTGCCCCCATCCCTTATGGGAAATATGCAAATGCATGTAGGATAGCTGCGGAGACACCATCACGTGTTTCTCAATGCAAGCAGTGAATAGCCAGACCTTTCCCCGGGAAGGAACAATCGGGGATTCCTTTACTGGATGCTGCCCTTCCCGTGGTTGTTCCTTCCCGGGGAAAGGTCTGGCTATTCACTGCTTGCATTGAGAAACACGTGATGGTGTCTCCGCAGCTATCCTACATGCATTTGCATATTTCCCATAAGGGATGGGGGCAGTGTTCTGGATCACTGCGTTGAGAAACACGTGATGGTGTCTCCACGGTGTTGGATGTTTTTGTCTCACCGAGGCCAATCATCTGTTCCTTCACAGCCTTTTACTAGGCACTGCTCCTAATAGCCAGATTCCTACTCCACAATGATGAGGGGCAAACACCCCGAAACAGCTGTCTGTGGATGGATACCATGCTTGGCATAGGTGGTTTTCCTGTATTGGATGTTTTCCTTTACTGGATGCTGCACTTCCCGTGGTTGTTCCTTCCCGGGGAAAGGTCTGGCTATTCACTGCTTGCATTGAGAAACACGTGATGGTGTCTCCGCAGCTATCCTACATGCATTTGCATATTTCCCATAAGGGATGGGGGCAGTGTTCTGGATCACTGCATTGAGAAACACGTGATGATGTCTCCGCGGTGTTGGATGTTTTTGTCTCCCCGAGGCCAATCATCTGTTCCTTCACAGCCTTTTACTAGGCACTGCTCCTAATAGCCAGATTCCTACTCCACACTGATGAGGGGCAAACACCCCGAAACAGATGTCTGTGGATGGATACCATGCTTGGCATAGGTGGTTTTCCTGTATTGGATGTTTTCCTTTACTGGATGCTGCACTTCCCGTGGTTGTTCCTTCCCGGGGAAAGGTCTGGCTATTCACTGCTTGCATTGAGAAACACGTGATGGTGTCTCCGCAGCTATCCTACATGCATTTGCATATTTCCCATAAGGGATGGGGGCAGTGTTCTGGATCACTGCGTTGAGAAACACGTGATGGTGTCTCCGCGGTGTTGGATGTTTTTGTCTCCCCGAGGCCAATCATCTGTTGCTTCACATCACTGTGTATACTACCCCTGTACAGTGACATCACTGTGTATACTACCCCTGCACTGTGACATCACTGTGTTTACTACCCCTGCACTGTGACATCACTGTGTTTACTACCCTTGTACTGTGACATCACTGTGCATATTACCTCTGTTCTGTGACATCACTGTGTATACTACCCCTGTACTGTGACATCACTGTGTATACTACCTCTGTACAGTGACATCACTGTGTATACTACCCCTGCACTGTGACATCACTGTTTACTACCCCTACACTGTGACATCACTGTGTTTACTACCCCTGTACTGTGACATCACTGTGCATACTACCTCTGTACTGTGACATCACTGTGTATACTACCCTGTACTGTGACATCACTGTGTATATTAACCCCTATACAGTGACATCACTGTGTATACTACCCCTGTACAGTGACATCACTGTGTATACTACCCCTGCACTGTGACATTACTGTGTATACTACCCCTGTACTGTGACATCATTATGCATACTACCCCTGTACTGTGACATTACAATGTATACTACCCCTGTACAGTGACATCACTGTGTGTATTGTCCTTGTACTGTGACTACTGTGACATCACTGTGTATACTACCCCTGTACTGTGACATCACTGTGTGTATTAACCTTGTACTGTGACATCACTGTGTATACTACCCCTGTACTGTGACATCACTGTGTATACTACCTCTGTACTGTGACATCACTGTGTATACTACCTCTGTACTGTGACATCACTGTGTATACTACCCCTGCACTGTGACATCACTGTGTATACTACCCCTGTACTGTAACATCACTGTGTATACTACCCCTACACTCTGACATCACTGTGTATACTACCTCTGTACAGACATCACTGTGTATACTACCCCTGCACTGTGACATCACTGTTTACTACCCCTACACTGTGATATCACTGTGTTTACTACCCCTGTACTGTGACATCACTGTGCATTCTACCTCTGTACTGTGACATCACTGTGTATACTACCCCTGTACTGTGACATCACTGTGTATACTACCCCCGTACAGTGACATCACTGTGTATACTTCCCCTGCACTGTGACATTACTGTGCATACTACCCCTGTACAGTGACATCACTGTGTATACCACGCCTGTACAGTGACATCACTGTGTATACTACCCCTGCACTGTGACATCACTGTTCATACTACCCCTGCACTGTGACATCACTGTGTATACAACCCCTGCACTGTGACATCTGGAGCGCCCCCAGACGCAGGGCCGCGGGGTACTCGGTACCGGGCCTCTCTGTCTCAGTCTTGGGGTTGTCACGGTAGCTAGACCCGGTCCGTGACCCTGCTAAGGGGCGTCCAATGAAAGATGAGATAATGGTGCGTGGTGTAGGTCGTGGTGAATAACGAGGACCCAGGTTTGCAGTCTCTTTACCTCTTTACTGAAGGCTTCAGGATCCTCAATCCAGAGTACTGTTAACAGGGCTGGCTGAGACCGGCCGGTCCGAAGGCACCTCCAGAGTTCCCTTTGCAGGTGGAAATCTGTGCTTACCTTCTAGCGCCTGTGTGTTGTAGTACTTCCCTGCTGAGCACCACGGGATAGTCCTCACAATTGTTGTGTCTGTTTCTGATGTTCTTTCTCACAACTTATATCTGTTCTGATGTTCTTCTCCGTCCCCCAGATGTTATGGCTAGGACGCACCCGTATGACAGGTAGGCCTGGAGTTCTTCCAGGACCCTAGTGTCACCCCTCTCCCACAGTTGCCCCCTATGTCTGCTTAGGTGATTTAGGTGAGACAGCCAACCTATAATTAACTGTCCTGCCGTTGGTTTGAAGTAATGCTTGGAGCCCAATATTTCCTCGGCGTTCCGGCCACCGGCTACGCGCCTCAGTAGGATTTTGCCTCGATCTTACGGCATGACTCCTACTGGTGTTATCTCCTTTTTGCTGTGATCTCGTTTCTCACTCTCCACAATAAACCTCGCTTTTTGTCCTTTCTTGAGATACCGCCGCAATGTAGTGCAGGCGCGGTTCCTTAACGCTCTGTCTTGTTCGCTAGGCCTCTGTCAGGATTCCACCCCTGACATGGACCCCCCTGAATCTTTCCCCGCAACACCCTCTGCCACAGGATGTTGCCTGGTTCCAACCCAGTCAGCTTCTAACTAACTTCCTATCCAACCCCCAGTTTTACCAGATTGTGAGGAGTGGCCTAATACATAGTACCCTTTGCTCCCCCTGGAGGCCAGACTGTGAAGTGTATTGGTGTCTGTGATACCTGGTCAGGTGAACTACTTAAGTGCCATCGGACATACCATCACTCCCCTTAGAGGCGGAGCAACAGTACTGCAACGACCAGAACTCTGGGGCGCTGCACATCACTGTGTATACTACCCCTGTACTGTGATATCACTGTGTATACTATCCCAGTACAGTGACATCTGTGTATACTACCCCTGCACTGTGACATCACTGTCTATACTACCCCTGTACTGTGACATCACTGTGTATACTACCCCTGTACAGTGACATCACTGTGTGTATTGTCCTTGTACTGTGACATCACTATGTATACTACCCCTGTACTGTGACATCACTGTATTAACCTTGTACTGTGACATCACTGTGTATACTACCCCTGTACTGTGACATCACTGTGTATACTACCTCTGTACTGTGACATCGCTGTGTATACTACCCCTGCACTGTGACCTCACTGTGTATACCACACCTGCACTGTGACATCACTGTGTATATGTCACAATATGGTATGAAATATCATATAAGTTTAGTTCTTTTGCTAGCATGCTGTGGGCTAAGCCCCCCTTCTTGGAGTGATTCTGCAACAGCTTGTAGCTGCAAATACTTGACTTTCAGCTCACAAGCCCTCATCCCCCTCGCCAAGGTATTTACGACCGGCATTTCCTGTAGTGGAAAGTGACTAGCTTTAACAGGATGAAAAACGTCCAGAATCATGAAAGTCCTTTGTTCTGTTTTTGTAAGATATTAGGCAAATCATTTAAGATAGGAACACAAAAATATATATATATTCTTACTTCCCCTCGGTGGAGCTATCCATCACTCTAAACATGGGCTTCTAACTCCATCCGGTAAAGAAGTAGGGATTTCTCTGTCAATATGCATGACAGATATGACATGTTTGATCTCATTAGAATGCCCACATTAATCTGAGATGAATGCTGGATGTGGTATGATTATGACATGTTCTGTAGCGAAGTTACGGGCATCAGATATATTTAATGCACAGTTAGGAGAACTGAAGAGGTAGGAGGGTTTGGGAAAGCCAGCCCTTTCTGTGAGGTCACCGGCTGTAGGTTTTAAGAGCTGGCAGGCATCCAAGAGAGAGTCTTGAGTTTTTACCTGAGCTGTCTGTCTGCTGTCTATCCAGACCTACTGATGCATTTTGACGTATGGGAACTCCACTAGCCTGGTTGCCTGCAATGCTTTGAACACATGTAAGTGTTATTTCTCATGTAATCCTTGTTTTTTTTTATATAATTACTTTGTACATATTTGCAATTGTCTCATTTGTAACATCTTTGTAAAATATTTTGATAAAGCACTGCCTAAACTTTACGGGGTATAATATTTAATACTAGTTCATTCTCCATGCTCTAAAACGTACCCTAAGCCTTCTGAAGGGAATTTACGCTATTGTTTTGGGCCCGTTTAATCGAAGCTGGTGGCGGCATTACCGTGTGCAGGCCTTTGGGTGACATTGCAGCGACTGCGGCATTGATAATTATTGTTCCTGCCTGAGTGGGAGTAGTTTATCGCGTCGCTGCAGCGTGCCCAATGGCCAGTACATAGCAGGCAGCCTGGGAGGGCCCGTACGTCGTCCACCAACAGCTCAACCCGGTCACCTACGTGGTCACGCTTGACCACGCTTGGGGTAAGCGAAAGGCCTTTCACATCAACATGATGAAGGCTCATCACGAACGTGAACCTTTCGTCCTACCGGTCTGCAGCGCACCCGAAGACGGGGAGGAAGACGCCCTCCTGGACATGCTGGCCCAAGCCAAGGCTGGTGGGTCCATCGAGGACATGGAGGTAAGCTCCTCGCTAGATGAACCACAGCGGTGGCAGTTGCAAACCACACTGGAACCCTTCCGGGTCGTGTTTGTTATGATCCTAGTGGCAAGGATCGCAGGTCGGACTAGCTAAGTAACTGAACAGACTACTAGCTCTGGGGAAGTGGTAACTAGATTGACCGCAACCTGATCCTATCCGCACACAACTATAGGCAGCCGTGGAACGTTACCTAAAAATCCTAGACGTCTCTTCACGGCCTGAGAAACTGACTATTCCTGGAGGGAAAGAAAGTCCTCTCTTGCCTCAGTGGAATGACCCCAAAGATATAGAATAGCCCCCCACAAATATTAACGGTGAGTTAAGGGGAAAGCACAAACGCAGAGATGAAATCAGATTTAGCAAATGAGGCCCGCTAATACTAGATAGCAGAAAATAGGAAGGGAACTGTGCGGTCAATAAAAAACCCTATTCAAAATATCCACGCAGAGATTGCTCGAGCCCCCGCACCAACTAACGGTGCGGGGGAAGCAACTCCGTACCCCAGAGCTTAACAACAAAAAGAAATCACATATTAGCAAGCTGGACTAGACTCATCATACACAGAAATCATATTGCAGGCAGATGAGCAAAAAATATTCAAACAGAACTTAGCTTATCCTGAAGAGGCAGAAAACGAGATAATCAGGAGTAATCAGAATAGCACTGAATACATTGACAGCTGGCAACAAGTGGAAGTGAAGCAGAGATAAATAGGAGCCTCCCTGGTGAATAATGAGGCAGCTGATCCAGCCAGACCCGCAGGATAATAAACCAAACCACCAGGGGGAGCCAAAAAACCAAAGTCACACAATACCATCTGTGACCACAAGAGGGAGCCCGAAAACGGAGTTCACAACACGTGTTCTCCAACCGGCCTGGAAGGACTGAGTTAGCCGTCCACGAGGTGGACACCAGGAATCACGCCCCACTACGGCGAACACCCTATCGAATCTCTGACCAGGTGCAGCAGATTATGCGCCAGGAGATCGATGAGATGTTACAGCTGGGGGTGATTCGACGGTCAAAGAGCGCGTGGGCCTCACCTGTAGTGCTCGTGCCAAAAAAGGACCGGACCACCCGGTTCTGCGTGGACTACAGGGGGCTCAATGCCATTACAGCCTCTGACGCGCACCCTATGCCGCGCATAGAGGAGCTGCTTGAGAAGTTAGCTGGCGCAAAGTACCTGACAATAATGGATCTGAGTCGAGGATACTGGCAGATTCCCCTGAGCCCCGAGGCACAGGAGAAGTCCTCCTTTATCACACCCTTTGGACTGTACGAGTCCACGGTCATGCCCTTCGGCATGAAGAATGCCCCTGCCACTTTCCAGCGGATGGTCAATCTCCTGCTTCAGGGACTGGAGAAGTACGCAGTGGCGTACTTGGATGACATTGCCATCTTCAGTCCCTCCTGGGAAGAACACCTGCAGCATCTCGAGGAGGTGATCAGGTGAATTCACCGAGCAGGACTGACTATCAAGCCGGAAAAGTGCCAGATGGGCATGAGGGAGGTCCACTACCTGGGGCACCGGGTAGGCGGAGGCACCCTAAAGCCAGAGCCTGAGAAAGTAGGCGCGATCGTGAACTAGCCCACTCCTGGGACCAAGAAACAGGTGATGTCCTTCCTGGGCACTGCAGGGTACTATAGGCGCTTTGTGCAGCACTATAGTAGCCTGGCAAAACCTTTGATGAACCTCACCAGGAAGAAGCTACCCCACATCGTCAACTGGACAGATGGCTGTGAGGGGCCCTTCCAGGCGTTGAAAACTGCACGGTGCAACGCCCCTGTGTTGAAAGCAGTCGACAGCAGTCGACCGTTCCTGGTACAGACTGACACCAGCGAGTTTGGCCTCGGTGCTGTGCTCAGCCAGGTTGACTCGGAGGACCAAGAGCACCCCGTTTTGTACCTGAGCCGGAAACTTTTGCCGAGGGAAGTGGCCTACTCCACCATGGAGAAGGAGTGCCTGGCCATAGTCTGGGCCCTGCAGCGCTTGCAGCCCTACTTGTATGGTCACACCTTCACTGTGGTGACCGACCACAACCCTCTGCGCTGGCTAAGCACCATGTGTGGAACCAACGGCAGGTTGCTACGCTGGAGCCTTGCCCTTCAGCAATGTGACTTCACCATTGAACACAAAGCGGGCAGGGAGCATGGGAATGCAGATGGACTGTCCCACCAGGGTGAGCCTACTGAGGTGCGCATGGAGGCATACCGTGAGGTTCTACCTCCCTAGCGCACGCCAAAAGGGGGAGGTGTCACGATATGGTATGAAATATCATATAAGTTTAGTTCTTTTGCTAGCATGCTGTGGGCTAAGCCCCCCTTCTTGGAGTGATTCTGCAACAGCTTGTAGCTGCAAATACCTGACTTTCAGCTCACAAGCCCTCATCCCCCTCGCCAAGGTATTTACCTTGGTTCCCTAAGATCGATGGTGAAAATGTTGTACCTGTGCCAACTGAATCTGATAATGATGTTTCTGTGAAAGTTGATGTGTCCATAGGTACAGGAGTGCTCAGCCACGTCGCTCTGCGGAGTGAGACGGCTGAGGAACCCCTAGCAGGGGCAAGTGTCGGTGCTACAGGAAATGGGGAGATACATGGGAACCGTGAGGAAGGTGATGCCATGCAATTGACCAGTGCCACCGAGGAAGGTAACTGGCCCATAAGTAGCAATGCTCCTGAGGTAATGGGGGTGGATGGGGAGGTAGAACCCGTAGCAGCGTGGGCTGATCGGTCTGTAGAAACCCCCGGGGAGACAGCCTACGTAGCTGCTGTCACCCGCAGTCAGAGTGCCTGGAACGCAGATAACTGTCTGCCTCCCGGACCCTCCTCAGTCATCAGTATGACTGAACCAGAGGTGGACCCAGTGCAGGTCCCAGAGGGCTCCTGTGGGGACGGGACCCTGACATCGCTTCTGGCTTCCCCTAGCCAGGAGTTTCAGGCCGCTCTGCACACAGATGCAAGCCTAGAGAGTTTGAGACAACTCGCCGGGACGCCATTCTCCGAGACTGATAAGGAGAAGGTGTTCTGGAAAGGAGGAAGGTTGTACTGGGAGACAGTACCCGGAAAATCACAAAAGGAGTGGTTGAGGGAAAGACAGCTGGTCATCCCGCAGCAATTCCGGGGTGAGTTGTTATGGATTGCCCATGAGATCCCGCTAGCTGGACACTTGGGGATCAGCAAAACTAAGGCCCGGCTGTCTCAACACTTCTATTGGCCTAAGATGGGGACAGATGTGTCAAACTACTGCCGCTCCTGTGTCACCTGTCAAAGAGTGGGGAAGGCGGGGCCTGCTCTTAAGGCTCCCCTGATCCCTTTGCCAGTGATAGAGGAGCCTTTCCAGAGGATCACGGTGGACATTGTGGGCCCGCTGGCCGTCCCCAGCAGCTCTGGAAAGCGATATATTCTTACTGTAGTAGACTACGCTACCCGGTACCCAGAGGCAGTAGCTCTGTCTTCAACTAGGGCAGATAAGGTGGAGGATGCCCTGTTGGCCATCTTTTCACGTGTAGGATTTCCCAGGGAAATGCTTACTGCTCAAGGGACCCAATTTATGTCTCGCCTAATGGAGGCTCTCTGTAAGAAAATGCAGGTGAAGCACCTGGTATCGAGTGCGTATCACCCACAGACCAATGGCTTGTGTGACAGCTTCAATGGTACCCTCAAACAGATGCTACGCATGCTGGTTGAGACTCAAGGGCGCGACTGGGAGCGGTATCTCCCACACCTGCTGTTCGCTTACCGAGAGGTTCCGCAGGCCTCGACGGGGTTCTCTCCCTTCGAGCTCCTGTATGGCAGGCGAGTCCGGGGACCACTTGGGTTGGTAAGAGAATCCTGGGAAGAGGAGCCGAACCCTTCTGAAGTGTCCATAGTGGAGTATGTCATGCGCTTCCATGACAAGATGCAGACCTTGACGCAGTTGGTGCATGACAACATGACGCAGGCTCAGGCTGACCAGAAGCACTGGTACGACCAGAACGCCCGGGAGCAGACCTACCACGTGGGTCAAAAGGTGTGGGTGCTGGTCCCCGTACCAACGGATAAGCTTCAGGCAGCCTGGGAGGGCCCATACATCGTCCACCAACAGCTCAACCTGGTCACCTACGTGGTCACGCTTGACCACGCTTGGGGTAGGCGAAAGGCCTTTCACGTCAACATGATGAAGGCTCATCACGAACGTGAACCTTTCGTCCTACCGGTCTGCAGCGCACCCGAAGACGGGGAGGAAGACACCCTCCTGGACATGCTGGCCCAAGCCAAGGCCGGTGGGTCCATCGAGGACGTGGAGGTAAGCACCTCGCTAGATGATCCACAGCGGTTGCAGTTGCAAACCACACTGGAACCCTTCCGGGTCGTGTTCTCCAACCGGCCTGGAAGGACTGAGTTAGCCGTCCACGAGGTGGACACCGGGAATCACGCCCCACTACGGCGAACACCCTATCGAATCTCTGACCAGGTGCAGCATATTATGCGCCAGGAGATTGATGAGATGTTACAGCTGGGGTGATGCGACGGTCAAAGAGCGCATGGGCCTCACCTGTAGTGCTCATGCCAAAAAAGGATCGGACCACCCGATTCTGCGTGGACTACAGGGGGCTCAACGCCATTACAGCCTCTGATGCGCACCCAATGCCGTGCATAGAGGAGCTGCTTGAGAAGTTAGCTGGCGCAAAGTACCTGACAATAATGGATCTGAGTCGAGGATACTGGCAGATTCCCCTGAGCCCCAAGGCACAGGAGAAGTCCGCCTTTATCACACCCTTCGGACTGTACGAGTCCACGGTCATGCCCTTCGGCATGAAGAATGCCCCTGCCACTTTCCAGCGGATGGTCAATCTCCTGCTTCAGGGACTGGAGAAGTACGCAGTGGCGTACTTGGATGACATTGCCATCTTCAGTCCCTCCTGGGAAGAACATCTGCAGCATCTCGAGGAGGTGCTCAGGTGAATTCACCGAGCAGGACTGACCAGGGGTGGATTAAGGGTAGCTAGGGCCCCGGGCTGTTCAGACACTGTGGGCCCCCCCGGTCATGTGACGGGGGGGGGTCATGTGACGGGGGGGGGGGGGGGGTCATATTATACCCGAACCAGATTATTCCAGAAAAATGGCCGGGCCCTTCTCTACTGTAACCTATTAAATATTTGTTAAAATCTGCAATATAATTTAGGTATATTTTGACCAATAATATCACATACAAGGAACAAATACCACCGCGCCATGACCAGACCACAAATTACAAACACAGTGATCGAATAATATCACATACAAGGAACAAATACCACTGCACCATGTCAAGACCACATATTACCACCACTTGGTGACCAAATAGCACATTCAAGGGACAAATACCATAACACCATTTCCAGACCACATATTACCACCACATAGTGACTGAATACTACAATACTGATCAGTAATAATAAAAAAACCAAAACACAATACTATCACAAGTGCCAATATTCACAGGAGATCTGTACTTAGTATGCAGTCTGTGTAGAGGTAATACAGAGATCACTGGTGACATTGTACACAGGACCTCTGTATATAGTATAGTGTATAGTGTCAATGTATAGGTAACACTGACTCACCAATGACGTCTCTAGGTGAAGTCCTTCATCTTTCATCCAGCACAGACCGCCATCATTTCTTCCAGCCAGGACTCGTTTCTGCAGGAAAATGACAGTTATCTCGAGCTCTGCTTGCAGAACACATTACTTAATTTTTCACAACTTCTACATTACACATGGAGAAAAAAAGGCGATATAGAGTCACTCTGCACAGTAACAGGACCGCCCCCCCCATTTAAAACAGTATACTCAAAAAATAAAATAAATACATCACTGCAGTAATAATATCCCTTAATTAGCCCCTATGGTAATAATATTCCCCACCCTGGCCCCGTGTGTCTCATTCCTGGCTCCTGCCATATGTTCTCCCATCCTGCACTCATGAGTATCCATTCTACCCCATGTGATCTCCCCATCCAGCCCCATCTGTCTCCATCGTATTCTCCTGCCCCATGATCCAATCCTGCCCCATGTCTTTCATTCTGCCCCATCTCTACATTCTGCCCATGCCTCCAATCCTGCCCCCAGTGTGTCCAGCAATCTGCCCCAGTGTGTCCAGCATATTACCCCCAGTGTGTCCAGCAATCTGCCCCAGTATGTCCAGCATATTGCCCCAGTAACCAGCAATCTGCCCCAGTGTGTCCAGCATTGCCCCAGACAGCGTCTCCAGCAATCTGCCCCAGTGTCTGACTCCAGCATATTGCCCCCAGACAGTGTGTTCAACAATCTGCCCCAGTATGTCCAGCATATTGCCCCAGTGTGTCCAGCATATTACCACCAGTGTGTCCTGCAATCTGCCCCAGTATGTCCAATTGTCCAGCATTGCCCCCAGTGTGTCCAGCTATCTGCCCCATTGTCTCCAGCATATTACCCCCAGTGTGTCCAGCAATCTGCCCCAGTATGTCCAGCAATCTGCCCCAGTGTCTCTAGCATTGCCCCAGTGTCTCCAGCAATCTGCCCCAGTGTGTCCTCCAGCATTGCCCCAGTGTGTCCAGCAATCTGCCCCAGTGTGTCCTCGAGCATTGCCCCAGTGTGTCCAGCAATCTGCCCCAGTGTCTCCAGCATTGCCCCAGTGTCTCCAGCATTGCCCCAGTGTCTCCAGCAATCTGCCCCAGCGATCTGCCCCAGTGTCTCCAGCATTGCCCCCAGTGTGTCCAGCAATCTGCCCCAGTGTCTCCAGCATTGCCCCAGTGTCTCCAGCATTGCCCCAGTGTCTCCAGCATTGCCCCAGTGTCTCCAGCAATCTGCCCCAGTGTCTCCAGCAATCTGCCCCAGTGTATCCAGCAATCTGCCCCAATGTCTCCAGCAATCTGCCCCAGTGTCTCCAGCAATCTGCCCCAGTGTCTCCAGCATTGCCCCCAGTGTCTCCAGCAATCTGCCCCAGTGTCTCCAGCAATCTGCCCCAGTGTCTCCAGCATTGCCCCCAGTGTCTCCAGCAATCTGCCCCAGTGTCTCCAGCAATCTGCCCCAGTGTCTCCAGCAATCTGCCCCAGTGTCTCCAGCATTGCCCCCAGTGTGTCCAGCAATCTGCCCCAGTGTCTCCAGCAATCTGCCCCAGTGTCTCCAGCATTGCCCCCAGTGTCTCCAGCAATCTGCCCCAGTGTCTCCAGCAATCTACCCCAGTGTCTCCAGCAATCTGCCCCAGTGTCTCCAGCATTGCCCCCAGTGTGTCCAGCAATCTGCCCCAGTGTCTCCAGCAATCTGCCCCAGTGTCTCCAGCATTGGCCCCAGTGTCTCCAGCAATCTGCCCCAGTGTCTCCAGCAATCTGCCCCAGTGTCTCCAGCAATCTGCCCCAGTGTCTCCAGCATTGCCCCCAGTGTGTCCAGCAATCTGCCCCAGTGTCTCCAGCAATCTGCCCCAGTGTCTCCAGCAATCTGCCCCAGTGTCTCCAGCAATCTGCCCCAGTGTCTCCAGCATTGCCCCCAGTGTGTCCAGCAATCTGCCCCAGTGTCTCCAGCAATCTGCCCGTGTCTCCAGCATTGCCCCCAGTGTCTCCAGCAATCTGCCCCAGTGTCTCCAGCAATCTGCCCCAGTGTCTCCAGCATTGCCCCCAATGTGTCCACAGTCCACCGTTAGCTTATAAAAAAACAAACAAAAAAAACAAACAAACAGTCTCCTCACCTTACCAGCGCTCCATGCGGCGAGCTCCCTCCAGCCGCGCACACTCGCCGGCGACTGACAATGACGTCAGACGCCGGCGACGTGTGAGCTGCGGCCGACTTCAGCTGCCAGCCTCCAATTGGCTGGCTGGCAGCTGCTGTTAACTATTGAGGTGCGGGCGAATAGGAAAGCGCCGCAGCGCCGGAAGGGGCCCGGTGAGCAGATGAGAAGGGGCCCGATGCGGACCCCCTCTCTCTGCCCACCGGGTCCGGGGGGCGGGGCACATAAATGCCGGCGGGCCGGGCATTCAGTCACACTCCGGCGGATTATCAGAGGGTCAATCTGCGGTGGCCCAGGGCCCCCCCAAGCCACTGGGCCCTGGGCTACCGCCCATATTGACCCTCTGATAATCCGCCCCTGGGACTGACTATCAAGCCGGGAAAGTGCCAGATGGGCATGAGGGAGGTCCACTACCTGGGACACCGGGTAGGCGGAGGCACCCTAAAGCCAGAGCCTGAGAAAGTGAAAGTCCCAAATAGGTTTCCAAAGTCCAGAGAGACCATTAAAATAGCAATTTTTTAGCAGTGTGGAGTTTTTAGTTTGATGCATTTCCTGCTTTGTGGCCAGGTTTGATAAATGTTGATAGTCTTTAAAATATAGAAATGTGATATGTAACCTTAATAACACCCAGTTCACAGGCTAGAGGAGTCCTGAAGACAAAGATGACATAAATTCAAGGTTTCTTAAATTATGAGAAAATGGATGAAACTTTTTTTTGGCTAAAATGGCATAAAACACACCTCTCTTAGAGATGAAATGGACATCTAGAGGGGTCATGGAGGAGGTGTGTTTAATCTGTTTGCTCATAATTTAGGAAAAATAGCTAAGAGTAGACTGTAATTGTAGTACATTTCTTGTACTAAACCACAGTAGTGACCAAAAATGAAGAGTTGTCATGTAATATTATTTAGGCTTTTAGACCAAATCATCAGTGATATGGTAATTTTTAGTGATATCGTAAAATAATAGGGTTGTAATAGACAGTCTTCAGTGTCATGTATTACTTCTTTAATCTTCTAAGTACATTATAGGTCAAGAGTATATTCTAATCATGTATATCTAAAACGTATACATTGCCAAGTTTTCTACTCATCCATTAGTATTGTGATATTAAATTTGATATGTTTGACCCATTATTCTGCACCTAAGTTACATTTTTAAGTGGTTTTCCAGGATTTTGGGCAAAAAATGTCCAAAGAGTAGTGAATAACCAAAAGTCATTACCTATCTTTGGATTCAGAACTCATTCTAATGCCGCAGCTCCATCAATCCAACCATTCTTTGGCAAGTTGCCTGCAGTGATGATGTTCTTTGCATAGGTATATAGGTACAATTTAGGTTGTACAGTATTTTTAAGAAATGGACACAAAGGAGGGAATGCCAATAATTATTACTTACCTTGTAATTCTACCTTAAATTTCATTGCTGCTGGCCCTTAGTGCTGCCGGTCTCTAAGTACCCAATAGCAATGGGGTCCCACCAATGCCCTCTTGACAGATGTAGCTAATCAATTACCTCTACATTTATGGGCCATAAGATAACTGGTGAAGCCTGTGATTGGCAATAGCTGTCACATGTGTATGTTCAGCTTACCAGTCCCAAATAGGTTTCCAAAGTCCAGAGAGACCACTAAAATAGCAATTTTTTTAGCAGTGTGGAGTTTTTAGTTTGATGCATTTCCTGCTTTGTGGCCAGGTTTGATAAATGTTGACAGTCTTTAAAATATAGAAATGTGATATGTAACCTTAACACCCAGTTCACAGGCTAGATGAGTCCTGAAGACAAAGATTACATCAATTCAAGGTTTCTTACATTATGAGAAAATGGATTAAATTTTTTTGGCTAAAATGGCATAAAACACACCTTTCTTGGAGATGGAATGGACAGCTAGAGGGGTCATGGAGGAGGCTGATTGTTTAATATATTTTTTTACTAGGTGTGTTTAATCTGTTTGCTCATAATTTAGGAAAAATAGCTAAGAGTAGACTGTAATTGTAATACATTTCTTGTACTAAAGCACAGTAGTGACCAAAAATGAATAGTTATCATGTAATATTATTTAGGCTTTTTGACCAAATCATCAGTGATATGGTAATTTTTAGTGATATCGTAAAATAATAGGGTTGTGATAGACAATCTTCAGTGTCATGTATTACTTCTTTAATCTTCTAAGTACATTATAGTTCAAGAGTATTTTCTAATAATGTGTATATCTAAAACTTATATGTTGCCAAGTTTTCTACTCATCCATTAGTATTGTGATATTAAATTTGATATGTTTCACCCATTATTCTGCACCTAAGTTACATTTTTAAGTGGTTTTCCAGGATTTGTGGCAAAAAATGTCCAAAGAGTAGTGAAAACCCAAAAGTCATTACTTATCTTTGGATTCAGAACTCATTCTAATGCCGCAGCTCCATTAATCCAACCAGTCTTTGGCAAGTTGCCTGCAGTGATGATGTTCTTTGCATAGGTATATAGGTACAATTTAGGTTGTACAGTATTTTTAAAAAATGGACACAAAGGAGGGAATGCCAAAAATTATTACTTACCTTATAATTCTACCCTAAATTCCATTGCTGCTGGCCCGGTAGTCCTGCCGGTCTCTAAGTACCCAACAGCAATGGGGTCTCAACAATGCCCTCTTGACAGATTTAGCTAATCAATGACCTCTACATTTATGGGCCATAGGATAACTGGTGAAGCCTGTGATTGGCAATAGCTGTTACATGTGTATGTTCAGCTTACCAGTCCCAAATAGGTTTCCAAAGTCCAGAGAGACCATTAAAATAGCAAGTTTTAGCAGTGTGGAGTTTTTAGATTGATGCATTTCCTGCTTTGTGGCCAGGTTTGATAAATATTGACAGTCTTTAAAATATAGAAATGTGATATGTAACCTTAATAACACCCAGTTCACAGGCTAGAGGAGTCCTGAAGACAAAAATTACATCAATTCAAGGTTTCTTAAATTATGAGAAAATGGATGAAACTTTTTTTTGGCTAAAATGGCATAAAACACACCTCTCTTGGAGATGGAATGGACAGCTAGAGGGGTCATGGAGGAGGCTGATTGTTTAATATATTTTTTTTACTAGGTGTGTTTAATCTGTTTGCTCATAATTTAGGAAAAATAGCTAAGAGTAGACTGTAATTGTAATACATTTCTTGTACTAAACCACAGTAGTGACCAAAAATGAATAGTTATCATGTAATATTATTTAGGCTTTTAGACCAAATCATCAGTGATATGGTAATTTTTAGTGATATCGTAAAATAATAGGGTTTTAATAGACAATCTTCAGGGTCATGTATTACTTCTTTAATCTTCTAAGTACACTTTTGTCAAGAGTATTTTCTAATCATGTATATCTAAAACGTATACGTTGCCAAGTTTTCTACTCATCCATTAGTATTGTGATATTAAATTTGATATGTGTGACACATTATTCTGCACCTAAGTTACATTTTTAAGTGGTTTTCCAGGATTTGTGGCAAAAAATGTCCAAAGAGTAGTGAAAGCCCAAAAGTCATTACTTATCTTTGGATTCAGAACTCATTCTAATGCCGCAGCTCCATTAATCCAACCAGTCGCAAGTTGCCTGCAGTGATGATGTTCTTTGCATAGGTATATAGGTACAATTTAGGTTGTACAGTATTTTTAAAAAATGGACACAAAGGAGGGAATGCCAAAAATTATTACTTACCTTATAATTCTACCCTAAATTCCATTGCTGCTGGCCCGGTAGTCCTGCCGGTCTCTAAGTACCCAACAGCAATGGGGTCCGAACAATGCTCTCTTGACAGATGTAGCTTATCAATGACCTCTACATTTATGGGCCATAGGATAACTGGTGAAGCCTGTGACTGGCAATAGCTGTCACATGTGTATGTTCAGCTTACCAGTCCTGTTGTGATTTTGCTTTTTGCTCCCTCTAGTGGTCATTAGTGATTTGACTCTGGAGCGTCTGTCTTTTCCTATATCCTCACCTGGGCCGTTAGTTCAGGGGCGTTGCTATATAAGCTCCCTGGACCTTCAGTTCAATGCCTGGCATCGTTGAAATCAGAGCTAATCTGCTGTGCTCTTGTCCTCTGATCCTGGTTCCTGTTTTTCAAGCTAAGTCTGCTTCTTTGCTTTTTGCTTTTGTTTTGTTTGGTATTTTTGTCCAGCTTGTTCCTATCTGTATCCTGACCTTTGCTGGAAGCTCTAGGGGGCTGGTGTTCTCCCCCCGGACCGTTAGACGGTTCGGGGGTTCTTGAATCTCCAGCGTGGATTTTTATAGGGTTTTTGTTGACCAGATAAGTTATCTTGCTATATTCTGCTATTAGTAAGCTGGCCTCTCTTTGCTGAACCTGGTTCATTTCTGTGTTTGTCATTTCCTCTTACCTCACCGTTATTATTTGTGGGGGGCTTGTATCTTGCTTTGGGGTCCCTTTCTCTGGAGGCAAGAGAGGTCTTTGTTTTCTTCTCCTAAGGGTAGTTAGATTCTCCGGCTGGCGCGAGTCATCTAGCGATCACCGTAGGCATGATCCCCGGCTACTTCTAGTGTTGGCATTAGGAGTAGCTATTTGGTCAACCCAGTTACCACAGCCCTATGAGCTGGATTTTTGTATCTTGCAGACTTACACGTTCCTCTGAGACCCTGTCCACTGGGGTCATAACAGTATGCCAGGCCAGTATTAAATGTTTAATGCATTGCAGAAGTGGGATTATAAGAAAGAAAATTTTGAGGTTTTTTTTCCCTCTCTCATTTTTTTTTTTTTCTTTTCCCCTTTACCTCAGAGTGGCTTAAGCTTGCTGCAGACATGAATGTCCAGACCTTGATTACAAGTGTGGACCAGCTTGCCGCTCGTGTGCAGGGTATACAAGATTATGTTACCAGAAATCCTAGGTCTGAACCCAAGATTCCGATTCCTGAACTGTTTTCAGGAGACCGATTTAAGTTTAGGAATTTCAGGAATAATTGTAAATTATTTTTGTCCCTGAAACCTTGTTCGTCTGGAGACTCTGCTCAACAAGTAAAAATTGTTATTTCATTCTTACGGGGTGACCCTCAGGATTGGGCTTTTTCGTTGGCGCCAGGAGATTCGGCATTGGCTGATATTGATGCGTTTTTTCTGGCGCTCGGTTTACTTTATGAGGAACCCAATCTTGAGATTCAGGCAGAGAAAGCCTTGCTGGCTATGTCTCAGGGCCAGGACGAGGCTGAGGTGTATTGCCAAAAATTTCGGAAATGGTCCGTGCTGACACATTGGAACGAGTGTGCACTGGCCGCTAATTTTAGAAATGGCCTTTCTGAGGCCATTAAGAATGTTATGGTGGGTTTTCCCATTCCCACAGGTCTGAATGATACCATGTCCCTGGCTATTCAAATTGACCGGCGGTTGCGGGAGCGCAAAACCGCAAATTCCCTCATGTTGTTGTTTTCTGAACAGACACCTGATGTGATGCAATGTGATAGAAAAACCGCAAATTCCCTCATGGTGTTGTCTGAACGGACACCTGATTTGATGCAATGTGATAGAATCCTGACTAGAAATGAGAGGAAAATTCATAGACGCCGGAATGGCTTGTGCTACTACTGTGGTGATTCTACACATGTTATCTCAGCATGCTCTAAACGTATATCTAAGGTTGTTAGTCCTGTCACCGTTGGTAATTTGCATCCTAAGTTTATTCTGTCTGTAACTTTGATTTGCTCACTGTCATCTTATCCTGTCATGGCGTTTGTAGATTCAGGTGCTGCCCTGAGTCTTATGGATCTCTCATTTGCTAAGCACTGTGGTTTTATTCTTGAACCATTAGAAAATCCTATCCCTCTTAGGGGTATTGATGCTACGCCATTGGCAGAAAATAAGCCGCAGTATTGGACACAGGTTACCATGTGCATGACTCCTGAACACCGCGAGGTGATACGTTTTCTCGTTCTACATAAAATGCATGATTTGGTTGTTTTGGGGCTGCCATGGTTACAGACCCATAATCCAGTCCTGGACTGGAAGGCTATGTCAGTGTCTAGTTGGGGCTGTCGTGGTATTCATGAGGATTCCCTGCCTGTGTCTATTGCTTCTTCTACGCCTTCGGAAGTTCCGGAGTACTTGTCTGATTATCAGGATGTCTTCAGCGAGTCTAGGTCAAGTGCATTGCCTCCTCATAGGGAATGTGACTGTGCAATAGATTTGATTCCAGGCAGTAAATTTCCTAAGGGAAGACTGTTTAATCTGTCGATACCTGAACATACCGCTATGCGTTCATATATCAAGGAGTCTCTGGAGAAAGGACACATCCGTCCGTCTTCTTCCCCTCTTGGTGCGGGATTCTTTTTTGTGGCTAAAAAGGACGGATCTTTGAGGCCTTGTATTGACTATCGGCTTTTAAATAAGATCACTGTCAAATTTCAGTATCCTTTGCCGCTGTTGTCTGACTTGTTTGCCCGGATTAAAGGTGCCAAGTGGTTTACCAAGATAGACCTTCGTGGTGCGTACAACCTTGTGCGCATTAAGCAAGGGGATGAATGGAAAACCGCATTCAATACGCCCGAAGGTCATTTTGAGTACCTGGTGATGCCTTTTGGGCTCTCTAATGCCCCTTCAGTTTTTCAGTCCTTTATGCATGACATTTTCCGGAACTATCTGGATAAATTTCTGATCGTTTATCTGGATGATATTCTGTTTTTTTCTGATAATTGGGACTCGCATGTGGAGCAGGTCAGGATGGTCTTTAAAATTTTGCGTGAAAATTCTTTGTTTGTCAAGGGCTCAAAGTGTCTTTTTGGTGTACAGAAGGTTCCCTTTTTGGGGTTCATTTTTTCCCCTTCTGCTGTGGAGATGGACCCAGTCAAGGTCCGAGCAATTCTTGATTGGACTCAGCCCTCGTCAGTTAAGAGTCTTCAGAAGTTCTTGGGTTTCGCTAACTTCTACCGTCGTTTTATCGCTAACTTTTCTAGCATTGTGAAACCTTTGACGGATATGACCAAGAAGGGCTCCGATGTGGTTAATTGGGCTCCTGCTGCCGTGGAGGCTTTCCAGGAGTTGAAACGTCGGTTTACTTCGGCGCCTGTTTTGTGCCAGCCTGATGTCTCGCTTCCCTTTCAAGTTGAGGTGGATGCTTCAGAGATTGGAGCAGGGGCCGTTTTGTCGCAGAGAGGCCCTGGTTGCTCTGTTATGAGACCTTGCGCCTTTTTCTCTAGGAAGTTTTCGCCTGCGGAGCGAAATTATGATGTGGGCAATCGGGAGTTGTTGGCCATGAAATGGGCATTTGAGGAGTGGCGTCATTGGCTCGAGGGTGCTAAGCATCGTGTGGTGGTCTTGACTGATCACAAAAATCTGATGTATCTCGAGTCTGCTAAACGCCTGAATCCTAGACAGGCCCGCTGGTCATTGTTTTTCTCCCGTTTTGACTTTGTTGTCTCGTATTTACCAGGTTCAAAGAATGTGAAGGCCGATGCTCTTTCCAGGAGCTTTGTGCCTGATGCTCCTGGAGTCGCTGAACCTGTTGGTATTCTTAAGGATGGTATTATCTTGTCAGCTATTTCTCCTGATCTGCGACGTGTGTTGCAGAGATTTCAGGCTGATAGGCCTGATTCTTGTCCACCTGACAGACTGTTTGTGCCTGATAAGTGGACCAGCAGAGTCATTTCCGAGGTTCATTCCTCGGTGTTGGCAGGTCACCCAGGAATTTTTGGCACCAGAGATCTGGTGGCCAGATCCTTTTGGTGGCCTTCCTTGTCTAGGGATGTGCGGTCATTTGTACAGTCCTGTGGGACTTGTGCTCGAGCTAAGCCTTGCTGTTCTCGTGCCAGCGGGTTGCTCTTGCCCTTGCCTGTCCCTAAGAGACCTTGGACACATATCTCCATGGATTTCATTTCTGATCTTCCGGTGTCTCAGGGCATGTCTGTTATCTGGGTGATATGTGATCGCTTCTCCAAGATGGTCCATTTGGTTCCTTTGCCTAAGCTGCCTTCCTCTTCCGATCTGGTTCCTGTGTTTTTCCAGAACGTGGTTCGTTTGCACGGCATCCCTGAGAATATTGTGTCAGACAGAGGATCCCAGTTCGTTTCCAGATTCTGGCGATCTTTTTGTAGTAGGATGGGCATTGACTTGTCGTTTTCGTCTGCTTTCCATCCTCAGACTAATGGACAGACGGAGCGAACTAATCAGACTTTGGAGGCTTATTTGAGGTGTTTTGTCTCTGCTGATCAGGACGATTGGGTGACCTTCTTGCCGTTAGCTGAGTTTGCCCTTAATAATCGGGCTAGTTCTGCCACCTTGGTTTCGCCGTTTTTCTGCAACTCTGGTTTCCACCCTCGTTTTTCTTCGGGTCATGTGGAACCTTCTGACTGCCCTGGGGTGGATTCTGTGGTGGATAGGTTGCAGCGGATCTGGAATCTTGTGGTGGACAACTTGAAGTTGTCACAGGAGAGGGCTCAGCGCTTTGCCAACCGCCGCCGCGGTGTGGGTCCCCGACTACGTGTTGGGGATTTGGTGTGGCTTTCTTCCCGCTTTGTTCCTATGAAGGTTTCCTCTCCCAAATTTAAACCTCGTTTTATTGGTCCTTACAAGATATTGGAAATTCTTAATCCTGTATCCTTTCGCCTGGATCTACCTGTGTCGTTTGCTATCCACAACGTGTTTCATAGGTCCTTGTTGCGGCGGTACGTTGTGCCTGTGGTTCCTTCTGCTGAGCCTCCTGCTCCGGTGTTGGTTGAGGGCGAGTTGGAGTACGTGGTGGAGAAGATCTTGGATTCTCGTCTCTCCAGGCGGAGGCTTCAGTACCTGGTCAAGTGGAAGGGCTATGGTCAGGAAGATAATTCCTGGGTGGTCGCCTCTGATGTTCATGCGGCCGATTTAGTTCGTGCCTTTCATGCCACTCATCCTGATCGCCCTGGTGGTCGTGGTGAGGGTTCGGTGACCCCTCACTAAGGGGGGGGGGTACTGTTGTGATTTTGCTTTTTGCTCCCTCTAGTGGTCATTAGTGATTTGACTCTGGAGCGTCTGTCTTTTCCTATATCCTCACCTGGGCCGTTAGTTCAGGGGCGTTGCTATATAAGCTCCCTGGACCTTCAGTTCAATGCCTGGCATCGTTGAAATCAGAGCTAATCTGCTGTGCTCTTGTCCTCTGATCCTGGTTCCTGTTTTTCAAGCTAAGTCTGCTTCTTTGCTTTTTGCTTTTGTTTTGTTTGGTATTTTTGTCCAGCTTGTTCCTATCTGTATCCTGACCTTTGCTGGAAGCTCTAGGGGGCTGGTGTTCTCCCCCCGGACCGTTAGACGGTTCGGGGGTTCTTAAATCTCCAGCGTGGATTTTTATAGGGTTTTTGTTGACCAGATAAGTTATCTTGCTATATTCTGCTATTAGTAAGCTGGCCTCTCTTTGCTGAACCTGGTTCATTTCTGTGTTTGTCATTTCCTCTTACCTCACCGTTATTATTTGTGGGGGGCTTGTATCTTGCTTTGGGGTCCCTTTCTCTGGAGGCAAGAGAGGTCTTTGTTTTCTTCTCCTAAGGGTAGTTAGATTCTCCGGCTGGCGCGAGTCATCTAGCGATCACCGTAGGCATGATCCCCGGCTACTTCTAGTGTTGGCATTAGGAGTAGCTATTTGGTCAACCCAGTTACCACAGCCCTATGAGCTGGATTTTTGTATCTTGCAGACTTACACGTTCCTCTGAGACCCTGTCCACTGGGGTCATAACACAGTCCCAAATAAGTTTCCAAAGACCAGAGAGACCATTAAAATAGCAAGTTTTCAGGTAAATTCTAGATATGTTTTTAGTTTGATGCACTTCCTGCTTTGTTGCCAGGTTTAATAAATGTTGACAGTCTTTAAAATATAGAAATGTGATATGTAACCTTAATAACACCCAGTTCACAGGCTAGAGGAGTCCTGAAGACAAAGATTACATCAATTCAAGGTTTCTTAAATAATGAGAAAATGGATGAAACTTTTTTTGGGCTAAAATGGCATAAAACACACCTCTCTTGGAGATGGAAAGGACAGTTAGAGGGGTCATGGAGGAGGCTGATTTTTTTAATATATATATTTTACTAGGTGTGTCTGATCTATTCGCTCATAATTTAGGAAAAGTAGCTAAGAGTATACTGTAATTTTAATACATTTCTTGTACTAAACCACAGTAATAACCAAAAATCGAAGATTTATCATTTAACATTATTTGGGCTTTTAGACCTCAGTGATATTGTCATTTTTGGTGATATTGTAAAGTAATAGGGTTGTAATAGACAATCTTCAGCGTAGTGTAACACTTCTTTAATCTTCTGAGTACATTATAGGTCTAAAGTATTTTTTAATCATGTATATCTAAAACGTATATGTTGTCAAGTTTTTTACTTATCCCTTAGTATTGTGATATTAAATTTCATGTTAGACTCATTATTCTGCACATAAGTTAAAGTTATATTTTTAAGTGATTTTCCAGGATTTGTGACAAAAAATGTCCAAAAGTAGCAAAAAACCAAAAGTCATTACTTATCTTTTGAATCACAACTCATTCTAATGCCACAGCTCCATTAATCCCACTAGTCTTTGACAAGTTGCATGCAGTGTTGATGTTCTCTGCAGAAGTAATAGGTACAATTTAAGTTGCACATTAATTTTAAGAAATGGACACAAAGGAGGGAATGCCAAAAATTATTACTTACCTTGTAATCCCTGTGAATGTTTTAATACTAGATCTAGCAGGCTAAAGGATCAGTTACTTCTGCCAACTTGGATTTAGCCTGCTCTCTGTGAGAAGGTTAAATCCCAGACACCTAAAGGACCTGGTCCTTTTGCCAACTTGTATTTAGCCTGCTTACTCTGAGAAAGCTAAATCCAAGTTGGCTAAAGGACCAGGTCCCTTGGAGTGGTTTAATACCAGACTTGGTAAGCTAAAAGACCAGGTGACTATTGCCTAACATTACAGAGAGACATTTTTCCTCTGGAAATTATGCCATAGCCTGTCCTGTTATGATCTGGTGGCCTAGGAGCAGCATGAGACGTGCTCTGGAGAAGGTGGTACCTATACTGACCGCAGACCCTGAACTTAACACCGCAACTAGAAGTAGCCGTGGGATGTTCCTGTCACTCCCTAGACACCTCGTCACAGCCTGAGGACTAATTACCCCTAAAGAAAGAAACGGGAAAACTATCTTGCCTCAGAGAAAATCCCCAAAGGACAGACAGCTCCCCACAAACATTGACTGTGAGAGGAGAGGGAAATTACATACGCAGACTGAAACACCGGATTACGTACCGGTAATGCTCTTTTATAGAGCCACGACAGCACCCACTTGAGAGAGGGGATCCGCCCCTAGGAACAGGAAACCCTATGGAGAGATAAAAGGGGCGGTCCCCCTCGCTCCCACAGTTGGGTTACAGAGATTGCGAGGAACCGCCCACCAGATTTAGTAGGCAATTTGATATCAGCTTTTATCATTAGTTAACTTAGTATGGCTAACTACAAGAACCAAAAAACACCCTTAATCGTGCTTTTATAAAAATAACTTAATAGGGTGGGAAGTAAAGGGGTGCTGTCGTGGTCTATAAAAGAGCATTACCGGTACGTAATCCGGTGTTTTCTCTTCGCCACGACAGCACCCACTTGAGAGACTTTCAGAGATAGTCATTTGGGAGGGATCACAGTGTTAAGAACTGATCTACCAAAGGACAGGTCAGATGAAGAAGACAAATCCAATCTATAGTGATTATAGAATGTAGTAGGAGAAGCCCAGGTTGCGGCCTTACATATCAGTTCTATTGGAACTTCCGCTCGCTCGGACCAGGATGATGCTATCGCCCGAGTGGAATGTGCTTTTACAGTCTCAGGCGGGTTCTCCCCTTTGGATGAATAGGCCAGACATATTGCATCCCGAATCCACCGAGATAAAGTGCCCTTCGTGATTCCATCTCCTTTTCTATGGCCCTGGAAGGAAATAAAGAGAGCCCTGCTCTTCCTCCAGGCGCTAGTTCTATCTAAATAGGCTATTATGGCTCTCCTCACATCTAATGTGTGGTATTTTTGTTCTTCCTGATTCGTAGGGTTATCATAGAAGGAGGGAAGAAAAATTTCTTGTGACCTATGGAATTTAGTACATACTTTGGGCAAGTAGGAAGGGTCTGTTTTTAGGACAATTCTGTCTGGAAATATAGACATAAACGGTGGATCTATTGACAGTGCCTGCATGTCGCTTACTCTTCTAGCTGATACCAAAGCAACAAGAAGAGCTGTCTTGATGGAAACATGTTTTATGTGAGCTGAATGTAGTGGCTCAAAGTGGTGGTCTGTTAGAGCTTCAAGGACTAAATTAACATCCCAAGGTGGTACATGGGGAATTTGGACTGTCTCTGACCTTTGGCAAGCTCCGATAAACCTGGCTACCCACCTGTCACCTGCAATATCGTGACCATATAAAGCACCAAGCGCAGAAATGTGTACTTTTAAGGTACTGACTGCCAGACCTAAATCGCGCCCTTTTTGAAGAAATTCTAGGACCATAGGGATCTGAATCTCGTTTGATAGTGCTGTTGGGTAGAGGTTTAAGAATTTTTTCCACACTCACATAAATGGATGTGGTAGATTTTTTCCTACTTAGTAGCAGAGTGTCAATTACTTTGTTAGAAAATCCTCTCATTTTTAGCAGCCGCCTCTCAAATGCCAGGCAGTCAACCGCAGACCCTTCACCTGAGGGTGGTTGAAGGGGCCTTGGGAGAGCAGATCCTGATCCTCCGGAAGGATCCACGGGTCTGAAATTGACATAATTCTCAGCCAGGAGAACCATGGCCTCTTGGGCCAAAATGGAGCTATTAAGATCACATTTGCTCTGTCCTCCCTTATCTTCCTGATCACCGTTGGAAGAAGTATTAGTGGGGGAAAGGCATATGCTCTCTGGAATGTCCATGGGACTTGCAGAGCATCGAAGATATCTGGATTGTCGGATCGGAACAATGAAGCGAACCTTTTGACTTGTCTGTTTCGTCTCGTCGCAAAAAGGTCTATCTCGGGAGTACCCCATTTTTTGATTATCATTAAAAAGATACGACGGCTGAGAACCCACTCTCCTTGGCGGAGAGTGTGGCGGCTGAGGAAATCCGCTTTTGGATTGTCGACTCCTCTTACATGCAGTGCTGATAAGGATAGGAGGTGCTCCTCTGCTATGGATAGAATGTTGTCGGCTATACACATGAGAGCTTCTGATCTTGTTCCCCCTTGGTGGTTTATGTATGCCACCGCTGTCATGTTGTCTGAAAAGATTCTTGTATGCGTTCCGTGTAACTGCGGAAGAAATTTACATATGGCATGAAAGATAGCCTTCAGTTCTTTTTGATTAGAAGAATCATTCGATTCTCTAGGAGACCACAGACCTTGAACTATTTGATCTCCTAAGTGTGCTCCCCAACCACTAGGACTGGCATCGGTAAAGAGTGTTTTTGAAGGTTTAACCACCCAGGGAACCCCACTGGTAAAATGACTCTGGTCTAACCACCAGGTAAGAGAATCTACCACGTCAGATGGTAAAGATAACCGACTATCCAATTGGCCTTGTAACCTCTCTTCTTCCTGTAGAATTTTATATTGTAATTTTCTACTATGGAATTGGGCCCATGGGACAGCCGGGATACATGATGTAAAGGAACCAAGAAGGGACATCTCTTCTCTTAGGGAAATTAGGGGTTTATTAATCACCGATTGTACCTTGTTTATAATTGCTAATTGTTTAGAGAAAACACCTTTGATTTGTAGAATCTAGAATAAGCCCTAGGAATGTTTGTCGAGTTGTGGGGGACAACCTGGATTTCTCCCAGTTTACTAACCACCCCAATTCCTGTAGGGACGAAATTGTATCAAGTACTCGTTGATGGCATTGGGAAAGAGAGTTGCCCACTATAAGAAGGTCATCTAAATATGGTATTACAAGAGTGTCTTTTAATCTCAAATATGACATTACTTCTGACATTAATTTTGTGAAGACTCTCAGAGCTATCGACAGTCCAAAGGGCATTGCTGTATATTGATAATGCCTTATCTGACCTTCCATTATAACTGCCACCCGTAGATATTGCTGATGTTCAATGAAGATTGGTAGATGGTAATACGCATCTTTAAGGTCAAGTACTGCCATAAAGCAATGGGGAAACAGGAGCTTTATAGTTGATCGTATAGACTCCATTTTAAAGGTTTGGTTTTCTAAGAAGACGTTTAGTCTTTTCAGGTTAATTATTGTTCTAAATGATCCGTCTGGTTTTGGAATCAAAAATAGAGGGGAATAAAAACCCCTTCCTTTTTGATGAGAAGGGACTTCCACTAGTACCCCTTTGGACAGGAGATTTATTATTTCCTGTTCCAAGGCCTCTTGTTGTGAATGAGACTTTAAGGAAGTCAATAAGAATGAGTCCGGAGGGACTCGGGCAAATCTTAATTTAAGACCCGTAGATATAAGGCTAGTTGCCCATGGATTGGAAGTCATTGTCAGCCATTGTGAAGTGAAGAAAGACAACCTACCACCAACGGGTAGATCTGTCCTAACGGGTTTTATCCTCAGGTTTGAATGGACGTTTTCCGAAAAACGCTCCTTTCTGCTTAAAGTCTTTATTAGCCCAGCGGTCTGGTTTTTATAGTCCTTTCTTCTATTAAACGTGGGCTTACGGAACGCTCTCCTGTAGGATGGGAGATAAGTGTTATTGGGGAACCCCTTCTTCCTCTCACCCGCTTTAGTTAGTATTTCGTCTAACTTAGTACCAAATAGGTACTCACCCTGGCATGGAAGACCACATAATTTAGACTTCGTTTGGGGATCTCCTTTCCACCCCTTTAGCCATAAGGCTCGATGAGCGGCGTTAGTCAGACCTGCCGATTTGGCAGCTAGCCGTATGGAATCAGCTGAGGAATCCGCCAAAAAGGCTGTAGCTCCTCTAATTAACGGTATGGAAGAGATCAGTCTATCTCGGGAAAGGCCGCTCTTTAATCCTTCTTCTAAATCATTTAACCAGACCAACATGGACCTGGCAGTGCATGTGGCTGATATAGCCGGCCTGAAGGCTCCAGTACAGGATTCCCATGCTCTTTTTAAGAGGGTATCCGCTTTCCGGTCCAGCGGGTCTTGCAAGGAGCCGGAATCTTCTACGGGTAGCAAAGATTTTTTAGAAGTGGAAGCCACTGCTGCATCTACCTTCGGGGCTTTTAACCATATAGAGAAATCTTCGTCATTAAAGGGATAGCGTCTTTTTGACGAAGACGGCAATCCTCTTTGTCCCTGGCTTTCCCACTCCTTTTTTACTACATTTTTAATTGCTGGAATTACAGGGAAAGAAGGTTTTTTCCTCTCTGACAGGCCTGCAAACATCACGTCCTGTGGTGTTTTAGGGATTTTTGTGTCTTCAATACCCATGGTGTTACAAACTGATCTTACTAAATTATCGATACTGTCTGTGGGAAAGCATGTATCCCGCTCATCATCTGAGGAAATGATCCTTTGGGACCCATCCGAATCTTTATCTTCAGTCTCAGAGGACTGCTCAGACCTGGGGGAATTATATTTTTTTCTACCCTCGGGAATTTTTTTCCGAGCTTCGGAAGGCCTGTAATTCTTCCCTAATCATACTCCTTATATCTTCCGACCTTACTGAAGACTCCTCACGTAAGGTGGATTCGATGCAAGACTGGCACAGCTTCTTTAAATAATTATCGGGGTGCGGCTGAGAGCATAAAGCACATTGTATGTGTTTGGTTTTCCCCGTTCTTTTTGCCTAAGGAATATAGACAAAGAGGGGGAGTGTAATCAGCCTAAGAGGGTACACACACACACACTCACCCAGTGAGGTTGTTGTTACAATACCGGCTGATGAGGAGGAGACGGAGGCACAGATGGAACCGACCGGCCTGATTTCTTATCTCTGGCGCTTTTGGAAGAAGATGATCTGCGACTGCTGCTTGTTCGGCTACTAGGCGCAATAGCGGTGACTTCGGATGAAGCCATCGCCGGGTCCTGTGGAGATGCCATGATGGACGCCGGAGGATCAGTGCCGGCGTCCTTTTCTAATGGGGGCCGCCATCTTCTTCCTGCCGCACCCGGAAGTGACCGCTACATCCGGGTCGCGGCTATTCAGTATGCGCCTGCGCTCCCACCAGGATCAGCGCAGGCGCCGTCCTCCTCCTGTTTCACCCCGGAAGTTACGATCTGCTTCCGGGGGATAGTATACCGGACCCACGCTGCCTGCGCACCATGAGGGATGGCGCCGCAGGATCTCCTTACCTCAGCGATTTGGTCCTTGCAGGTCTGCTGGGTGGATCTCCATGAGCCAGGCGACTCCCCGGACCTGGCCTCACAGTACCTGCCAGCAGAGGGGGGAAGCTGCCATAGGACCCCCGACGCTGCTTCCAGCTTCTGGAGCCCTTGCCGTCCCATAAAGGTAAACTGCGCAAGCGGCATCCAGGCTGGGCATCCTCTTCTCTCCAAGGGTCTCCCGTAGGAACAGGAAACCAACTGTGGGAGCGAGGGGGACCGCCCCTTTTATCTCTCCATAGGGTTTCCTGTTCCTAGGGGCGGATCCCCTCTCTCAAGTGGGTGCTGTCGTGGCGAAGAGAAAAACAGAATTTAGCAAAGGAGGCCATGCTAGCTAAAAAGAAAGGACAGGACAGAGTACTGTGCGGTCAGTATTAAAATACTACAAAATATCCACCACAGAGAATACAAAAATCTCCACACCTAACTAAAGGCATGGAGGGTAACTCTGCATCTCCAGAGCTTCCAGCTAGGCTGAATAAATCCTTACACAAAGCTGGACAAGAAAAAACATAGAAATGCACTGAGCTATAAGGTCCACAGCATGTGGACTGCAAAAACAAAGCCAGGACTTATCTTTGATGATTTGGACAGTATAGCAAGAGAAGCCAAGCAGAGATGTGAATCCTCCAAAAACCATGGACAACTGGCACTGACTAAAGGATCTAGCCAGATTAAATAGCCCAGTCAGAATTGGTAGTAAATGAAAGCACCTGATGACTGCTGAGATCCAAAGGAGCAGCAGTACCACTTACAACCACCGGAGGGAGCCCAAGAGCAGAATTCACAACACTGTCCCATCAACAGTCAAACACTCAGCAAAAAGTAGCTTGTCTTTTAAAAAAAAACAATTATGGATTTAAAAAAAAACCGAAAAACATACAGCTAGTCCGGCTGTATGGGCTACATGGAAGTGCGGGTTTGGTCTACTGGTGAGGACTTCCCTTCAGATAGTGTCTCCAATAAACCGCAATGTGTAAACTCAGGCTCATACAGATCCAACTGCAGTTACTCTCCACTACTGTCACCCCGAGCTTTCTAATTATAGAAATAAAAATTCAACTCATAGTTGTCAAACAATTTCATTATAAGTCAAATAGTTTGAACTAAAAAAGAATAAATATATGCATACATACAAATGAATAATAAAGATGGGAGGAAAGAGGAAAGGGGGACCGGGGAAAGGAGTAAAGGGGGACTGAATCGGGAAAAGAGGGACGCCAGCAGGGAAAGAGGGATGGGGGAAAGAGGGAGGGGGAAGAGGGACGGGAAGGGAAAAAGAGGGACGGGGAAGGGGGACGGGAGGGGGAAAGAGAGAAGCGAAAAAGGGACAGACGGGGAAAGAATGATGGAAAGAGAGGGGAACAGGAGCGGGGGAAGAAAGGGGAACAGGAGCGGGGAAAGAGGGACGAGGGAAAGAGGGACGGGAGGGAGAAGGAGGGACGGGACCTAGGAAAGGAGACGGGAGGGGGGAAGAGGGATGGGAGAGGGGAAAGAGGGACAGGGGAAAGAGAGATGGGACGAGGAAAGAGGGAAGGGGGAAAAAGGAATGGGGAAGGGGGATAAAGAGGAACAGGGGAAAGGGGAAAAGAGGGAAGGGGGAAAGAGGGACGGGAGAAAGAGGGAGAGGGGGAAAGAGGGGGGAAAGAAGGACGAGGGTTAAGAGGGACAGGGGGAAGAGGGATGGGGAAAGAGGGAGAGGGGGAAGGAGGGACGGGGAAAGAGGGACGGGAGGGGAAAGAAAAATGGAACGGGGAAAGAGGGAGGGGGAAGAGGGAGAGGGGAAAGAGGGACGGGAGGGGTAAAAAGGACGGTGAAAGGGACTGGGAAAGAGGGACGGGGAAAGAGTTATGGTGAAAGAGGGACATGGAAAGAAGGATGGGGAAAGAGGGATGGAGAAAGAGGGACGGGAAAAGAGGGTTGGTGAAAGGGATGGGAAAGAGGGATGGGGAAAGAAGGATGGGGTAAAGAGGGAAGGGGGAAAGAGGGAAGGGGAAAAAGGGACAGGAGGGGGGAAGAAGGACCGGAGAAAGAGGGATGGGGAAAGAGGGATAGGTGGGAAAGAGGGACAAGGGGTAAGAGGGATTGTGGAAATATGGACGGGAGGGGAGAAAGAGGGATGGGGGAAAGAAGGACAGGGAAAGAGGAGGGGGAAATAGTGACAGGGGAAGAGCGACGGGAGGGGAAAAGAGGGACGGGAGCGTGAAAGAGGGATGGGAGAGGGAAGGAAGGATGGGAAGGGGAAAAAGGGACAGGACAGGGGAAAGAAGGATGGGAGGGGAAAAGAGACGGGGAAACAGGGATGGGAGGGGGGAAAGTGGGACAGGGGAAAACCTCACCAGCACCAGAGCTGCCACCTCACCACCACCAGAGCTACTACACCCCTGACCTTCTGTCTCTTACCCATTATCCCGTAGAATGTAAAAAAATGGAAAAAGGGACGGATGGGGAAAGACTGATGGGAAGAAAGGGGAACAGGAGCGGGGAAAGAGGGACGGGAGGGGGAAAAGAGGGACGGGGAAAGAGGGACGGGAGAAAGCGGGACGGGGAAAAAGTAATGGGAGAAGGGAAAGAGGGATGGGAGGGGGGAAAGAGGGTTGGGGAAATGAAGGACGGGAGGGGGAAAGAGGGACAGGAGGAGGGAAAAAGGGATGGGGGAAAAAAATCCTTTGTGGTGCTGACTCTGAGCAGTTATCTCCTCCCATGTGTGTTACTGTGCTGAGCTGTGTATCTAATCCTCTCCTGTTTGATACTGTCTGCTGAGCCATGCATCTAATCCTAGCCGGTGTGATACTGACTGAGCTGTGTATCTACTCCTCTCCTGTGTGATACTGTCTGCTGAGCTGTGTATCTACTCTCCTGTGTGATAGTCTGCTGAGCCATGCATCTAATCCTATCCTGTGTGATACTCACTGAGCTGTGTATCTAATCCTCTCCTGTGTGATACTTTGCTGAGCTGTGTATCTACTCCTCTCCTGTGTGATACTGTCTGCTGAGCCATGCATCTAATCCTCTCCTGTGTGATACTTTGCTGAGCTGTGTATCTACTCCTCTCCTGTGTGATACTGTCTGCTGAGCCATGCATCTAATCCTATCCTGTGTGATACTGACTGAGCTGTGTATTTAATCCTCTCCTGTGTGATACTTTGCTGAGACATGTATCTAATCCCCTCCTGTGTGATACTGTCTGCTGAGCCATGCATCTAATCCTATCCTGTGTGATACTGACTGAGCTGTGTATCTAATCCTATCCTGTGTGGTACTGTCTGCTGAGCCGTGTATCTAATCCTCTCCTGTGTGATATTGACTGAGCCATGTATCTAATCCTCTCCTGTGTGATACTGACTGCTGAGCCATGTATCTAATCCTCTCCTGTGTGATACTTTGCTGAGCTGTGTATCTACTCCTCTCCTGTGTGATACAGTCTGCTCAGCCATGCATCTAATCCTATCTTGTGTGATACTGACTGAGCTGTGTATCTAATCCTCTCTTTGATACTTTGCTGAGACGTGTATCTAATCCTCTCCTGTGTGATACTGTCTGATGAGCCATGTATCTAATCCTATCCTGTGTAATACTGACTGAGCTCTGTATCTAATCCTCTCCTGTGTGATACTGTCTACTGAGCCGTGTGTCTAATCCTATCCTGTGTGATACTGTCTGCTGAGCCGTGTATCTAATCCTATTCTGTGTGTTACTGTGCTGAGATGTGTATCTAATCCTCCCCTGTGTGATATTGACTGCTGAGCTGTGTATCTAATGCTATCCTTTGTGATACTGATGGCTGAGCCATGTATCTAATCCTATCCTGTATGATACTGACTGAGCTGTGTATCTAATACTGTCCTGTGTGATACTGACTGCTGAGCTGTGTATCTAATCCTCTCCTATGCACTCCTCTCCCCGATATGTGTGATCTATATGGCGGTATTATGTGAGATCTATATGGCGTCGTTATGTGAGAAGTATATGGCGGTATTATGTGTGATCTATATGGCGGTATTATGTGAGAACACTGGTGGTATTATGTGAGATCTATATGGCGGTATTATGTGTGCTCTGTATGGCGGTATTATGTGTGCTCTGTATGGCGGTATTATGTGGGATCTATATGGCGGTATTATGTGAGAACACTGGCGGTATTATGTGTGCTCTATATGGTGGTATTTGTGCTCTATATGGCGGGATTATGTGTGCTCTATATGGTGGTATGTGAGAACACTGGCGGTATTATGTGAGATCTATATGGCGGTATTATGTGTGCTCTATATGGCGGTATTATGTGTGCTCTATATGGCGGTATTATGTGAGATCTATATGTCGGTATTATGTGAGAACACTATGGCGCCGTTATTTGCGATCTACAGTATATGATGGTATTATGTGAGAACTATAGGACATTATTATGTGTGCTCTATATGGCAGTATTGTGTGCTCTATATGGCGGTATTATGAGTGATCTATATGGCGATACGTGTGATCTATATGGCGGTATTATGTGAGATCTATATGCCGGTATTATGTGAGAACACTATGGCGTCGTTATTTGCAATCTATATGATGGTATTATGTGAGAACTATAGGACAGTATTATGTGTGATATATGGCGGTATTATGTGAGAACACTATGGCAGTATTATCTTCCTAAAGGGGACCCATTCTAGGGTTGTTCTGGTTGAGCAGCTGCACACGGGTCTGGGGTAATAGAGGAGGCAGCATGACCTCCAGTTAGGTGCAGCCAGGGGAAGGCTGGTGAGGCAGCAGAAGAGAAGCGTCTCATTTTTATCGTTACTATATAGCTACATTTCCTTCCCAGCGTCACCCCGTACTGCGCCTGTCGCCTCGCTTTTACACATTGCCAGGACAGGATGGAGAAGACAGGATCTGAGGAGGGGAATGGGGTCTTTGCATGCAAAGTCTGGAACAGAACAGGCCATCAATCCGCAGAAATGTTTCCTGGATTTCTGTGGAGCAGACAAGCAGACGGTCAATCCATGTGTATAAAAGACAGCGCTCTATGTAAACAATCCCTGGCTGCTCCGTGCACCAAACATGGTGCCCCCCCATAGACCAGCACACTGCTCTCCTGAAATACTCTGTGCTGCTGTCACCCTGCTCCCTCCACCACATATCTCCCAGAATCCTTGCTGCCTGTCATCCTCGGTGACTGTCTACTTGTCAGTATAACTCTGCAGTCACCAACAAAATGGCTGCTCACTGGGTTCCTGAATATCATCCTCTCTTATCCCTTAGCAAACACCCAGAAGGGGAGGAGAGGAGACATCACACCGGTCAGCAGACTCCGCCCATAATTACTGCAGTGCAGTAATGTGAGCTAGTTGTACACTAGGTTTTTGTCAAATTTCATTAGCTGCTCCCCCTAGTGTTTAAAAGAGGATATGCCAAACCTTTTAAAATTATTTTTCATATTTTACTAAATTATAAACAAATGATAATATTTTTTAAGAAAATGTAAACATTAATTCTTTACATTTTTTCAATCGCTGGAAAAAAAATTTTTTGATGGCACCTTCCCTTTAAGTACTCAATAGCAATGGGGTCCCAGCAATGCTCTCTTGACATATGTAGCTAATCAATGACCTCTACATTCATGGGCCATAGGATAACTGGTGAAGCCTGTGATTGGCAATAGCTTTCCCCTCAAGCGGTCCGGTCCCTCATCACTGAACAGACTTCATGGGTAATTAACCGTTTACTTTTTTACTCTTTTACTATTTAGCAGCAGCAATCTTCTGATATGGGTATGCGATAGACAACCTACCAGCTCTTACCGGTTGCGGGAGGTTCTTTTCCTTCCCTCCTTCCACATACATATGTGGGGCTGTCTTTTGCGGTGTTCTAATTATAATGGACGCCTTTAATTTATAGGATTGATTGCTGCTACACAGGGCCTGTGTCCGCTGTGCGTACTCCAGCACACTATTTGGGATCACATTACACATTGGTACAAGTCCATGCCAATATATGTATTATTATATATTATATATTTTGTGTTACTTTTCTGCTATTGTTATCCTTTGTGGTAACTTTTAGTATCTGTATCTAATAAAATATTTTTTTAGAAAATAACTCTGGTGCTGTTTAAATTATCATCTCCACCAGGGGGAGCTGGTTCAGGAAAAGAGGTTGTACACACAGCACAGCAATACTGAACAGCAACACAGGTGTCAGGTAATGCAAAAGAAGTCAGACAAGCCAAAGGTCATACACATAGAGGTAAGTGCAGTACACAGGGGAAGTCAGAAGAATGGTCGGGGACAAACAAGAAGTCAGAGCCTACCGGGAATGTGGTAACAAAACGTGAGACGTAAGACGAAGTCGGGATACAAGCCAAGGGTCAGACCAAGTCATAAAGGGTACAGGCAGTCAGAGGCAAAAAAGAACACTAGTACAAGTGAACAGGTCAGGTGCTCAAGCCGTGCAGCATGAACTATAGCAGACACTGGGCCACAGGCTGCAGAGGACTTAAATAGCTCAGCCAGCTTTAAAGTGAGGCAGAGGGAATTAACACCCACATGACCAGTCCAGAGACAAGACAGCTGAACATAAACACAGAACTGGATCATGACACTATCGATATATCTATCTATAAATATATCTATAGATAGATTATCCATCTATCGTTACAATCGTCTAAGGGGTACTTCCGTCTGTTTGTCTGTCTCTCTGTCTGTAAAGGAAATCCCGCGTCGCTGATTGGTCACGGTCAGTAGGCCGCGACCAATCAGCAACAAGCTTAGTCCCGCCCCAAATTGGCCCCTTACTACTCTCCTCCAGTCAGTGCCCCCTCCCTACTCCCCTCCAGTCAGTGCCAGTGTGTCGCCCCATCCTGGACCAACTTTTTACTATTGATGCTGCCTATGCAGCATCAATAACAAAAAGATATAATGTTAAAAATAATAATTAAAAAAAATCATGCTATTCTTACCTTCCGTCGCCTCCACAGCTTTCCCGATGCTAATGGCAGCTTCCGTTCCCAGAGATGCATAGCGAAATTACCCAGATGACTTAGCGGTCTCGCGAGACGGAAGCTGCTGAGAGCATCGCGAGGAGCGGGACAGCTTCGGTGGACGACGGAAGATGAGTATATAACTATTTTTTATTTTAATTATTTTTTTTCACAGGGATATGGTGCCCACACTGTGTATACTACGTGGATGTGCTACATACTGTATGGGCTGTGCTATATACTACGTGGCTGTGTTATATACTGAGTGGGCTGTGTTATATACTACTTCGCTGTGCTATATACTACGTGGCTGCTATATATTACTTGGCTGCAATATACTACGTGGCTGTGCTATCTACTGTGTGGTGTTGTGAATTTGGATTCTGGGCTCCCCCGGTGGCTACTGGTGGAATTGAACTTGTGACATCATCTTCCCTGTTCACCTGTTCTGATTAGATCTGGGTGTCGCTATATAACCTGGCTTCTCTGTTAGATGCTTGCCGGTCAACAATGTTATCAGAAGCCTCTCTGTGCTTGTTCCTGCTCCCAGACATCTACTAGATAAGTTGGACATTCGTCCATGTTTTGTTTTTGTATTTTGGTTCCAGTTCACAGCTGCAGTTTCGTTACTGTGTCTGGAAAGCTCTTGTTGATCAGGAATTGCCACTCTGGTATTATGAGTTAAGGCCCCGTCTCACTTAGCGATTTACCAACGATCACGACCAGCGATATGACCTGGCCGTGATCGTTGGTAAGTCGCTGTGTGGTCGCTGGGGAGCTGTCACACAGACCGCTCTCCCCAGCGACCAACGATCAGGGGAACGAGTTCGGCATCGTTGAAACTGTCTTCAACGATGCCGAAGTCCCCCTGCAGCACCCGGGTAACCAGGGTAAACATCGGGTTACTAAGCGCAGGGCCGCGCTTAGTAACCCGATGTTTACCCTGGTTACCAAAAAAAACAAACACTACATACTCGCCTTTCGGTGTCCAGGTCCCTTGCCGTCTGCTTCCTGCTCTGACTGAGCCGCCGTACACTGAGAGCAGAGCGCAGCGGTGACGTCACTGCTGTGCTCTCACTTCTCACTGTACGGCGGCAGTCAGTGAGAGCAGGAAGCAGACGGCGAGGGACCTGACGGACATCAGAAGGCGAGTATGTACTGTTTGTTTTTTTTTACATTTACGCTGGTAACCAGGGTAAACATCGGGTTACTAAGCGCGGCCCTGCGCTTAGTAACCCGATGTTTACCCTGGTTACCAGTGAAGACATCGCTGGATCGGTGTCACACACACCGATTCAGCAATGTCAGCGGGGCCTCAACGACCAAAAAAAGGTCCAGGCCATTCCGACACGACCAGCGATCTCGCAGCAGGGGCCTGATCGCTGGTACGTGTCACACATAGCGAGATCGCTATGGAGGTCGCTGTTGCGTCACAAAACTTGTGACTCAGCAGCGATCTCGCTAGCGATCTCGCTATGTGAGACGGGGCCTTTAATGCCAGAGTCCTAAAGTAATTTCTGGATGTGTTTTGTTAGGGTTTTCTACTGACCATGAAAGTATGCTTTCTGTCTTCTGCTATCTAGAAAGCGGACCTCAAATTTGCTAAAACTATTTTCCTGCTGCGTTTGTTGTTTCATCTCATATCACCGCCAATATATGTGGGGGGCCTCTGTCTCCTTTTTGGGCATTTCTCTAGAGGTGAGTCAGGTCTTATATTTCCCTCTGCTAGCATTATTTAGTTCTCCGGCCGGCGCTGGGCATATAGGGATAAAAAGTAGGACATGCTACCTGGCTACTTCTAGATGATGCGGTAGGTTTAGTTCATGGTCAGTATAGTTACATCTTCCAAGAGCTTGTTCCTATTGAGGCTTATGCTAGTTCTCTGGCCATGGAGATCATGACAGTTTGACCGGCCAGCTAAAGGGTTAAAATCCTTGGCTGAGAAAGGAGAGAAATAAGAAGTCTGCTGAAAATTTTTTTTTTTTTTTTTCTTTAGTAGTTAGTGTGCTCTTAATTGGATCACTTGCCAGTCTGTCTATGCTGCAGTCTTTCTTTTTTTTCTCTCTCCTTCTAATCTTTGAATGGCTCTATGTTCACCTGTCTATAATGGATCTACAGAGTGTAACTGCAGGTTTGAATAATCTCGCCACGAAAGTGCAAAGTTTGCAGGATTTTGTTGTTCATGCTCCGGTATCAGAGCCGAGAATTCCTTTGCCGGAATTCTTCTCAGGGAATAGATCTAGCTTTCAGAATTTTAGAAATAATTGTAAGTTATTTTTGTCCCTGAAATCTCGTTCTGCTGGAGACCCTGCACAGCAGGTTGGGATTGTGATTTCCTTGCTCCGCGGCGACCCTCAAGATTGGGCTTTTGCATTGGCACCAGGGGATCCTGCGTTGCGCAATGTGGATGCGTTTTTTCTGGCCTTGGGCTTGCTGTATGAGGAACCTCATTTGGAACTTCAGGCAGAAAAAACTTTGATGTCCCTATCGCAGGGGCAAGATGAAGCTGAAATTTACTGCCAAAAATTCCGTAAATGGTCTGTGCTTACTCAGTGGAATGAGTGTGCCTTGGCGGCTACTTTCAGAGAGGGTCTTTCTGATGCCATTAAGGATGTTATGGTGGGGTTCCCTGTGCCTGCAAGTCTGAATGAGTCCATGACAATGGCCATTCAGATCGATAGGCGTCTGCGGGAGCGCAAACCAGTGCACCATCTGGCGGTGTCCACTGAGAAGACGCCAGAAAACATGCAGTGTGATAGAATTCTGTCCAGAAGCGAGCGGCAGAATTTTAGACGGAAAAATGGGTTGTGTTTCTATTGTGGGGATTCTACTCATGTTATATCAGCATGCTTTAAGCGTACTAAAAAGCTTGATAAATCCGTTCCCATTGGCACTTTACAGTCTAAATTTATTTTGTCTGTGACCCTGATTTGCTCTTTGTCATCTATTACTACGGACGCCTATATCGACTCTGGCGCCGCTTTGAGTTTTATGGATTGGTCCTTTGCCAATCGTTGTGGGTATGATTTAGAGCCTTTGGAGACTCTTATTCCTCTGAAGGGGATTGACTCCACCCCATTGGCTAATAATAAACCACAATACTGGACACAAGTGACTATGTGTATTAATCCGGATCACCAGGAGACTATTCGTTTTCTGGTGCTGTATAATCTACATGATGATTTGGTGCTGGGATTGCCATGGCTGCAGTCTCACAACCCAGTCCTTGACTGGAGAGCTATGTCTGTGTTGAGCTGGGGATGTAAGGGGACTCATGGGGACGTACCTTTGGTGTCCATTTCATCATCTATTCCCTCTGAAATCCCTGAGTTCCTGTCTGATTATCGTGACGTCTTTGAAGAACCCAAGCTGGGTTCACTGCCTCCGCACCGTGAGTGCGATTGTGCTATAGATTTAATTCCGGGTAGTAAATACCCAAAGGGTCGTTTATTTAATCTGTCTGTGCCTGAACATACTGCTATGCGAGAATATATAAAGGAGTCCTTGGAAAAGGGACATATTCGTCCATCGTCATCTCCCTTAGGAGCCGGTTTTTTCTTTGTGTCAAAAAAAGACGGCTCTTTGAGACCATGTATTGATTATCGGCTTTTGAATAAAATCACGGTTAAATATCAATACCCATTGCCGTTGCTGACTGATTTGTTTGCTCGCATAAAGGGGGCCAAGTGGTTCTCTAAGATTGATCTCCGTGAGGCGTATAATTTGGTGCGGATCAGGCAGGGGGATGAGTGGAAAACCGCATTTAATACGCCCGAGGGCCACTTTGAGTATTTGGTGATGCCTTTTGGTCTTTCTAATGCCCCTTCAGTCTTCCAGTCCTTTATGCATGATATTTTCCGCGATTTTTTGGATAAATTTATGATAGTGTATCTGGATGATATTCTGATTTTTTCGGATGATTGGGACTCTCATGTCTGGCAAGTTAAGAGGGTTTTTCAGGTTTTGCGGTCTAATTCTCTGTGTGTCAAGGGTTCTAAGTGCGTTTTTGGGGTTCAGAGAATTTCCTTTTTGGGATATATTTTTTCTCCCTCTTCCATTGAGATGGATCCTGTCAAGGTTCAAGCTATTTGTGATTGGACGCAGCCCTCTTCTCTTAAAAGTCTTCAGAAATTTTTGGGCTTTGCCAACTTTTATCGTCGATTTATTTCTGGTTTTTCGGATGTCGTTAAGCCATTGACCGATTTGACTAGACAGGGTGCTGATGTTGCTAATTGGTCCCCTGATGCTGTGGAGGCCTTTCAGGAGCTTAAGCGCCGTTTTTCTTCTGCCCCTGTGTTGCGTCAGCCTGATGTGACTCTTCCTTTTCAGGTTGAGGTCGACGCTTCTGAGATCGGGGCTGGGGCAGTGTTGTCGCAGAAAAGTTCTGACTGCGCCGTGATGAGGCCTTGTGCCTTCTTTTCCCGTAAATTTTCGCCCGCTGAGCGGAATTATGATGTTGGGAATCGGGAGCTTTTGGCCATGAAGTGGGCGTTTGAGGAGTGGCGCCATTGGCTCGAGGGGGCCAGACATCAGGTAGTGGTATTGACTGACCATAAAAATTTGATCTATCTTGAGACCGCCAGGCGCCTGAATCCTAGACAGGCGCGCTGGTCATTATTTTTCTCTCGGTTTAATTTTGTGGTATCGTACCTACCGGGTTCTAAGAATGTTAAGGCGGATGCCCTTTCTAGGAGTTTTGAGCCTGATTCACCCGGCAACTCTGACCCCACAGGTATTCTTAAGGAGGGAGTTATCTTGTCAGCCGTTTCTCCAGACCTGCGGCGGGCCTTGCAGGAGTTTCAGGCGGATAGACCGGATCGTTGTCCGCCTGATAGGTTGTTTGTTCCTGATGATTGGACTAGTAGAGTCATCTCTGAGGTACATTCTTCTGCATTGGCAGGTCATCCTGGAATTTTTGGTACCAGGGATTTGGTGGCAAGATCCTTCTGGTGGCCTTCCCTGTCACGAGATGTGCGAGGCTTTGTGCAGTCTTGTGACGTTTGTGCTCGGGCCAAGCCTTGTTGTTCTCGGGCTAGTGGATTATTGTTGCCCTTGCCTATTCCTAAGAGGCCTTGGACACACATCTCGATGGATTTTATTTCAGATCTGCCTGTTTCTCAGAAGATGTCTGTCATCTGGGTGGTGTGTGACCGTTTTTCTAAGATGGTCCATTTGGTTCCCCTGCCCAAATTGCCTTCTTCTTCCGAGTTGGTGCCCCTGTTTTTTCAAAATGTTGTTCGTTTGCATGGTATTCCTGAGAATATCGTTTCTGACAGAGGAACCCAATTTGTGTCTGCTGACCAGGATGATTGGGTTGCTTTTTTGCCATTGGCGGAGTTCGCCCTCAATAATCGGGCCAGCTCTGCCACTTTGGTGTCCCCGTTTTTCTGTAATTCGGGGTTCCACCCTCGATTTTCCTCCGGTCAGATGGAATCCTCGGATTGTCCTGGAGTGGATGCGGTGGTGGAGAGATTGCATCATATCTGGGGGCAGGTGATGGACAATTTAAAGTTGTCCCAGGAGAAGACTCAGCTTTTTGCCAACCGTCACCGTCGTGTTGGTCCTCGGCTTTGTGTTGGAGATTTGGTGTGGTTGTCTTCTCGTTTTGTCCCTATGAGGGTCTCATCTCCTAAGTTTAAGCCTCGGTTCATCGGTCCGTATAAAATATTGGAGATTCTTAACCCTGTTTCCTTCCGTTTGGACCTCCCTGCATCCTTTTCTATTCATAACGTTTTTCATCGGTCGTTATTGCGCAGGTATGAGGCACCGGTTGTGCCTTCCGTTGAGCCTCCTGCTCCGGTGTTGGTTGAGGGTGAGTTGGAGTACGTTGTGGAAAAAATCCTAGACTCCCGTGTTTCCAGACGGAGACTCCAGTATCTGGTCAAGTGGAAGGGATACGGCCAGGAGGATAATTCTTGGGTCACTGCATCTGATGTTCATGCCTCTGATCTGGTTCGTGCCTTTCATAGGGCCCATCCTGATCGCCCTGGTGGTTCTGGTGAGGGTTCGGTGCCCCCTCCTTGAGGGGGGGGTACTGTTGTGAATTTGGATTCTGGGCTCCCCCGGTGGCTACTGGTGGAATTGAACTTGTGACATCATCTTCCCTGTTCACCTGTTCTGATTAGATCTGGGTGTCGCTATATAACCTGGCTTCTCTGTTAGATGCTTGCCGGTCAACAATGTTATCAGAAGCCTCTCTGTGCTTGTTCCTGCTCCCAGACATCTACTAGATAAGTTGGACATTCGTCCATGTTTTGTTTTTGTATTTTGGTTCCAGTTCACAGCTGCAGTTTCGTTACTGTGTCTGGAAAGCTCTTGTTGATCAGGAATTGCCACTCTGGTATTATGAGTTAATGCCAGAGTCCTAAAGTAATTTCTGGATGTGTTTTGTTAGGGTTTTCTACTGACCATGAAAGTATGCTTTCTGTCTTCTGCTATCTAGAAAGCGGACCTCAAATTTGCTAAAACTATTTTCCTGCTGCGTTTGTTGTTTCATCTCATATCACCGCCAATATATGTGGGGGGCCTCTGTCTCCTTTTTGGGCATTTCTCTAGAGGTGAGTCAGGTCTTATATTTCCCTCTGCTAGCATTATTTAGTTCTCCGGCCGGCGCTGGGCATATAGGGATAAAAAGTAGGACATGCTACCTGGCTACTTCTAGATGATGCGGTAGGTTTAGTTCATGGTCAGTATAGTTACATCTTCCAAGAGCTTGTTCCTATTGAGGCTTATGCTAGTTCTCTGGCCATGGAGATCATGACAGTGTGGGCTGTGTTATGTACTACGTGGGCTGTGTTATGTACTAGGTGGGCTGTGTTATATACTACATCGCTGTGCTATATACTACGTGGCTGCGCTGTATACTACATGGCTGTGCTATATACTATGTGGCTGTGCTATCTACTGCGTGGGCTGTGCTATATACTACATGGCTGTGTTATATACTACCTGGGCTGTGCTATATACATCTCTGTGCTACATACTACGTGGCTGTGCTGTATACTGAGTGGGCTGTGCTATATACTATGTGGCTGTGTTATATACTGCATGGGCTGTGTTATATATTACGTGGCTGTGCTATCTACTGCGTGGGCTGTGCTATATACTACGTGGCTGTGTTTTATACTGTGTGGGCTGTGTTATATACTACGTGGCTGATATATACTACGTGGCTGTGCTATCTACTGCGTGGGCTGTGCTATATACTACGTGGCTTTGTTATATACTACGTGGCTATGCTATATACTACGCGGCCAGCCATGACCTATCAGCGATATTGCCGCAGGATTTAAACACCGCTTCAGTGATTAGTCGTGCCCGGCCAACTGCGACCAATCAGTGAAGTGCAGACTGGCCGCGAATTGGTGCGGGATTTCAACCACGCTTCGCTGATTGGTCGTGCCCGGCTGGCCATGACCAATTAGTGGGCACAGAATTTAACGCCCACTCACAGCGTGACGTACATACATACATACATATTCTAGAATACCCGATGCGTTAGAATCGGGCTACCATCTAGTATATATGTAATCATATAAGGGTCTGTTTGTAATGGAAATCCCGCATCGCTGATTGGTCATGGGCTGCTGTCGCAGCCAATCAGCGACAGGTGCAGTCCGGCCGCGAATTGGCGCGGGATTAAAACCACGCTTCGCTGATTGGTTGACCAATCAGCAAAATTGCAGCGGGATTTAAACACCACTTCGTAAATAAACTACATACATATTTTAGAATACCTGATGCATTAGAATCGGCCACCATCTACTAGATATGTAATAGCAAGACCGATGTTTATTAATGAACGTTTAATTTTTAAAAAAACGGGAAAAAAAATGTTGTGGGCTCCCATGCAATTTTCTGTGCCAGAGGGGGAAAGCCGACGGCTGAGGGCCAATATTTGTAGCCTGGGAAGGGGGTAATACCCATAGCCCCTCTCTAGGCTATGAATATCAGCCTGCAGCTGTCTGCGTAGCCTTTACTGGCTATTAAATTAAGGGGACCCCCAGAAAAAATGACGTGGGGTCCCCCTATATTTTATAGCCAGAAAGACTATGCAGACAGCTGCGGGCTGATATTCATAGCCCAGAGAGGGGCCATGGTTATTTGCCCCCCCAGCTACAAATACCAGCCCGCAGCCACCCCAGAAATGGCGCATCTGTTAGATGCACCAATACCGGCACTTAGCCCCTCTCTTCCCACTCCCCTGTTGCGGTGGGATATGGGGTAATAAGGGGTTAATGTCACCTTGCTATTGTAAGGTGACATTAAGCCCGGTTAATAATGGAGAGGCGTCAATAAGACGCCTATCCATTATTAATCCTATAGTAGTGAAAGGGTTAAAAATAAAAAGACACAGCCAGAAAAAAGTACTTTAATCCCATCCCAACATGCGCTGTACTAATACTGTGCATGTCGGGTCCCCTGCTTTGATGTGCCTCTGGCGCTAAGCCCACATCAAAGTCGCGATATGTCAGCTGTTTTGTACAGCTGACGTGCGCGCAATAGCGGCGGGTGAAATTGCGATTCACCCGCCACTATTAACCTGTTAAATGCCGCTGTCAAACGCTGACAGCGGCATTTAACTACCGCTTCCGGCCGCGCAGCCGGAAATGAGCGCATCGCCGACCCCGTCACATGATCGGGGTCGGCGATGCATCAGGATGGTAACTATAGAGCTTCTTGAGACCTCTATGGCTACTGATGCCGGCCTGCTGTGAGCGCCCCCCTGTGGTCGGCGTTCATAGCAAGCCTGCATTTCAGCTACATAGCAGCGATCTGATGATTGCTGCTATGTAGCTGAGCCGATCGAGTGGTGCCAGATCCTAGCCTTCCATGGATGCTATTGAAGCATGGCAAAAGTTTAAAAAAATGTTTTAAAAAATAAAAAATTATAAAACTTTAAATCACCCCCTTTTGCCCCTTCCAAAATAAAACAATAAAAAAATCAAACCTACACATATCTGGTTTTTGCCGTGTTCTGAATCGCCCGATCTATCAATAAAAAAAGCATTAACCTGATTGCTAAACGGTGTATGTAGCGAGAAAAAAATTCGCAAACGCCAGAATTACATTTTTTTGGTTGACGCGACATTGCATTAAAATGCAATAATTGGCGATCAAAAGAACGTATCTCCACAAAAGTGGTATCATTAAAAATGTCAGCTCGGCACGCAAAAAGTAAGCTCTCACCCGACCCCAGATCACGAAAAATGGAGACGCTACGGGTATCGGAAAATGGCGCTTTTTTAAGTAAAGTTTTGAATTTTTTTTCACCACTTAGATAAAAAATAACCTAGACATGTTAGGTGTCTATGAACTCGTAATGACCTGGAGAATCATAATGGCAGGTCAGTGTTAGCATTTAGTGAAGCTAGCAAAAAAGCCAATAAAAAAATAAGTGTGGGATTGCACTTTTTTTGCAATTTCACCGCACTTGGAATTTTTTCCCAATTTTCTAGTGCAAGACATGGTAAAACCAATGGTGTCGTTCAAAAGTACAACTAGTCCCGCAAAAAATAAGCCCTCACATGACCATATTGACGGAAAAATAAAAAAGTTATGGCTCTGGAAGGAGGGGAGCAAAAACTGAAAAGACAAAAAAAACGAAAAAGGCCAGCGGAGGGAAGGGGTTAATATTCTTAATTTCACCATACTTACCATACTCGATCACCTGCAAAAAATTAAAAATAATACACCAGCCGCATACTACCTTTCCGCCGTAGTCCAATTAATAACGAGTGTCCCACGATGATCTCCCCTATAGAACACTGACATTGGGTGATGTCACTGCTCTATAGACCTTCAGTGACACACTGACAGGAGACAATGGCTCCTGCAGTGCATCACTGAAGAGGTTACCTGAGTTCAGGGTCTCACTTTATGGCAAAGCTGCGTGGAAATTTTCCCACACAGCAGTGCCACAAGTGTGAGTATTTCTCACAGAAGCGAAGGAATACATTGCTGAAGGCACCTTCTTTCATGATGGGAGATCATCATGGGATACTCGTTTTAATTGGAATTCTGTGGATCAGGGAGTATATTGTTTATTATTTTAATATATTTTACAGGTGACAATGGCTTCGGGGATCTAGATTACAAGGTTATGGTGAGTATGTACTCTATGTTATATGTACTGTATGTCTATCTGTATGTTGTATGTGTGTTGTATGGTGCATGTTGTTTGTCATATGTCGCATGTTGTATGTTGCATGTCGTATGTTGTATGTCATATGTTGCATGTCGCATGTTGTATGTCGTATGGTGCATGTCGCATGTTGTATGTTTTATGTTGCATGTCGCATGGTGCATGTTGTATGTCGCATGTTTTATGTTGCATGTCGCATGGTGCATGTTGTATGTCACATGGTACATGTTGTATGTTGCATGTCGCATGTTTCATGTCGCAGGGTGTATGTTGCATGGTGCATGTCATATGTCGCATGGTGTATGTTGTATGTCGCATGGTGCATGTTGTATGTCGCATGTTGTATGTCGCATCGTGCATGTTGTATGTCGCATGGTGCTTATTGTATGTTGCATGTCACATGTTGTATGTCGCATGGTGCATGTTGTATGTCGCATGTTGTATGTCGCATGGTGCATGTTGTATGTCGCATGGTGCTTATTGTATGTTGCATGTCACATGTTGTATGTCGCATGGTGCATGTTGTATGTTCTATGTTGCATATCATATGTTGCATGGTGTATGTTGCATGTGTATGTTGCATGTCGTATGTTGAATGGTGTATGTTGTGTGTTGTATGTGCACACAGTCTAGACGAGTCCAGCTCTGCTACATCTGGATGTCTGACATCCAGATGTAGCAGAGCCTGTAGATGATCGCCGGAGATAACTCTCCAGCGATCACCTACACTGCAACTTTCGCACAATCAGCTGATTGTGAGAAACAGACTAGTGACCGGAGATAACCCCCGGTCATGTGCACGACAGTTCTCGCGATAAGTTATCGCGAGAACTGCAGTGGACAAGGGACTTCCGGCGGCGGGACAGGTGAGCCAGCAGACATGCGTAGTAAGCTGCATTTACGCAGTTACTACGCATGTGACTAATCATTGGATGCGGTTTTACCGCATCGAATGATAATCGATGGTAAATTTACGGCGCGGCGATGGAGCGTCACCGCATTGTAAACAGACATGCTGCGTTCTGTAAAGACGCGCCGCATGTCCGTTTACACGGGTTTGCCGCCTGCGTGTTATACCGCATAGTGGACACAGGATTTCATGAAATACCCTCCACTATGCTGTAACATCTGGATGCTGCGGCTCTACGCAGTGTCAAAAACGCAGCATTTCCTGAACGTGGAAACATACCCTAATACATTTCTTGCACAAACCAAAGATCGAAGATTTATCATTTAATATTATTTAGGCTTTTAGACCTCAGTGATATTGTAATTTTTGGTGATATTGTAAAGTAATAGGGTTGTAATAGACAATCTTCAGCGTAGTGTAACACTTCTTTAATCTTCTAAGTACATAATAATAATAATCTTTATATAGCGCTAACATATTCTGCAGCGTTTTACTGGTTGCACACATTATCATCGCTGTCCCAATTGAGGCTCACAATCTAAATTCCCTATCAGTATGTCTTTGGAATGTGGGAGGAAACCCACGCAAACACGGAGAGAACATACAAACTCTTTGCAGATGTTGTCCTTGGTGGGGTTTGAACCCTGGACTCCAGCGCTGCCAGGCTGCTGTGCTAACCACTGCGCCACCGTGCATTACAAGTCAAGAGTATTTTATAATCATGTATATCTAAAAGGTATATGTTGCCAAGTCTTTCACTTATCCATTAGTATTGTGTTATTAAATTTGATATGTTTGACCCATTATTCTGCACACAAGTTATAGTTATATTTTTAAGTGGTTTTCCTGGATTTGTGACACAAAATGTTCAAAGAGTAGTGAAAAACCAAAATTCATTACTCGTTGCTTGGGTTTTCCCGAGCATGCTCGGGTGGTATCCGAGTATTTGTTAGTGTTCGGAGATTTAGTTTTTGTTGACTCAGCTGCATGATTTACAGCTGATAGACAGCTTGAATACATATGGGGATTCCCTAGCAACCAGGCAACCTCCACATGTACTAAGGCTGGGAAATAAGTATACTCTCATCAAGTCATTACTTATCTTTTAAATCACAGCTCATTCTCATGCCGCAGCTCCATTAATCCCACCAGTCTTTGACAAATTGCCTGCAGTGTTGATGTTCTCTGCAGAAGTTATAGTTACAATTTAACTTGTACAGTAATTTTAAAAAATGGACACAAAGGAGGGAATGCCAAAAATAATTACTTACCTTGTAATTCTACCTTAAATTCTATTGCTGTTGGTGCGGTAGTCCTGCTGGTCTCTGTTAAGTACCCAACAGCAATTGGGTTCCAAGGGGCGGCAATGTTAGGTGTCGAGTTCCAGCTGCTGAACAGGGGGAATCTCGAACCACGTCTGCTGCAGTCTCCCATTCTCCTCCAGCCACAGTGGAGCCTGCTCAGCCTGATACTGTGCACTTGGTTACTGCTGCCTTTCCAGGCTCAGCCCTTGTACCCAGCACTGATCAATGGCGAGCAGACCTTCCAGGAACTATGTCCTGCTTTTCCCCTACTGAGCATGCCCACGGGTCGACCTGAAGGTTGGGGGTCACATGCTCAGGTCCTGTAGCAGCTCCTATTGGATTACTAGGAAGGTCCTGGAGAGCTGCAGGTATAAAAGGTTTGCATGGCTCAACGGCCATGCGCTAGTATAAGGCTATGTTCACATGATGCGGTTTTTGCTGCGGATCCGCAGCGGAATTGCAGCTGCGGATCCGCAGCAGTTTTCCATGCAGGGTACAGTACAATGTTACCCTATGGAAAACAAAAACCGCTGTGCCGACGATCCTTTTTTCCGCAGGCAAATCCGCGCGGATTTGCCTGCAGAAAAAAAGAAGTACCATGTCAATTCTTTCTGCGGATTCCGCTGCGGGTTTCCAACAGCACCAATAGGAAACTGCAGTTGGAAACCCGCAGTGGAATCCGCAGTAGAAAAAGGACACAAATCCGTGGTGAAAAGCACCGCGGTTTTCACAGCGGATTTTCCCAAAAAAGGACCTGAAAAATCCGCAGTGAAAAAAGGATCGTGTGAACAAGCCATTAATCAGTTATTGTGTGTGTGTGTGTGGATGTATGCCTGTTCTGGTGAAAGCTCCAAATCATTCCCATCCCTATTGATGAATGCTCATGAATGTTGGAGCTGTCTAGCACCAGTTAGTGCCATCCAGCACCAGGCACAATCTATAGCATCTATCAGCAGCGTTAGCCAGTGCGGCACCGTGCGCAACCATTGCGCTTACCTGTCCCTAGTTAGGGAGTTTAGTGGTGTCCTCCAGAGCGGCCAGTGCACTAAATCTATTTTAAGTTTAGTTCTGTCCTGACATCCGGTCAGTGTAGGGTGGGAATTCCAGCTTGGAGTCTGCATCTGACTCGTCCTCAGGCGCGGGCTCAAAAGCCACCGAGGGTCAGAGCAAGTCCATTCACCAGTTTAGTGGGGGTGATTCATAGGGATCCCACCAGCGTCTTTCAGCTGCACCCTGTGACTGCTAACAGGGCGCAGCGTATATTTGGTGACTGTGGAGCAACAGAGTTCGCTTCCATTCACACTGGGTGAGGTCTAACCCATGTGTGAGCAAGCATCCCTCCGCCATTACTCAGCAGCAGGTTCCATCTCTGCACGGTGGACCCCGGGCTGCTAACGCACCTTATATCATCCTTATAATTATTTGGTGTGTTCCGCCAGCCCTAACACCAATAATGCTGTCTTGACAGATGTAGCTAGTCAATGACCTCTACATTCATGTGCCATAGGATAACTGGTGAAGCTTATGATTGGCAGTAGCTGTCACATGTGTATGGTCAGCTCACTAGTCCCAAATAAGTTTCCAAAGACCAGAGAGACCATTATAATAGCAATTTGGTAGCACTGATGAGTAGGGTTGAGCGAAACGGATCGGTCATTTTCATAAGTCGCCGACTTTTGGCAAAGTCGGGTTTCATGAAACTCGACCCGATCCCAGCGTGGGATCGGCCATGCGGTACACGATCTTCGCGCCAAAGTCGCGTTTCATATGGCGCTTAAAGCGCCATTTCTCAGCCAATGAAGGTGCACGTAGAGTGTGGGCAGCGTGATGACATAGATCTCAGTCCCCACCATCTTACAGAAGGGCATGGCAGTGATTGGCTTGCTTTCTGCGGCGTCACAGGGGCTATAAAGGGGCGTTCCCGCCGACCGCCATCTTACTGCTGCTGATCTGAGCGTAGGGAGAGGTTGCTGTTGTGAAATTGGATTTTGGGCTCCCCCAGTGGCCACTGGTGGAATTGAACTGGTGTGCATCATCCCCTCTGTTCACCTGTTTCCATCAGGATGTGGGAGTCGCTATTTAACCTTGCTCCTCTGTCACTTCCATGCCGGTCAACATTGTAATCAGAAGCCTTTCTGTGCATGTTCCTGCTGCTAGACAACTCCCAGCTAAGTTGGACTTTAGTCCTCGTTTGTTTTTGCATTTTGTTCCAGTTCACAGCTGTAGTTTCGTTTCTGTGTCTGGAAAGCTCTTGTGATCTGAAATTGCCACTCTGATGTTATGAGTTAATACTAGAGTCTTAAAGTAATTTCAGGATGGTATTTTGATAGGGTTTTCAGCTGACCATGAAAGTGCCCTTTCTGTCTTCCTGCTATCTAGTAAGCGGACCTCAATTTTGCTAAACCTATTTTCATACTACGTTTGTCATTTCATCTAAAATCACCGCCAATATATGTGGGGGCCTCTGTCTGCCTATCGGGGAAATTTCTCTAGAGGTGAGCCAGGACTATATTTTCCTCTGCCAGGATTAGTTAGTCCTCCGGCCGGCGCTGGGCGTCTAGGGATAAAAACGTAGGCAACGCTACCCGGCTACTGTTAGTTGTGCGGCAGGTTTAGTTCATGGTCAGTTTAGTTTCCATCCTTCCAAGAGCTAGTACTTATGTTTGCTGGGCTATGTTCTCTTGCCATTGAGAACCATAACAGTTTGACCGGCCAAAAAGGGTTAAATTAATTGACAGAGAAAGGAGAGAAAAGAGAAGTCTGCTGAAGATTTTTTTTTTTTTTTCCCTTCCCTTCAGTTCTGAGTGTGCTTGTAATTGAATCTCTTGCAAGTCTGCCTATATTGCAGCCTTTCTCTCTCTCTCTCTCCTTCTAATCCTGGAATGGCTCTGTGTTCACCTGTTTAAAATGGATATTCAGAGTTTAGCTGCAGGTTTGAATAATCTCACCACGAAAGTTCAAAATTTACAAGATTTTGTTGTTCATGTTCCTATATCTGAACCTAGAATTCCTTTGCCTGAATTTTTCTCGGGGAATAGATCTTGCTTTCAAAATTTCAAAAATAATTGCAAGTTGTTTTTGTCCCTGAAATCTCGCTCTGCTGGAGATCCTGCTCAGCAGGTCAGGATTGTGATTTCCTTGCTCCGGGGCGACCCTCAGGATTGGGCTTTTGCATTGGCTCCAGGGGATCCTGCGTTGCTCAATGTGGATGCGTTTTTTCTGGCCTTGGGGTTGCTTTATGAGGAACCTCAGTTAGAGCTTCAGGCGGAAAAGGCCTTGATGTCCCTATCTCAGGGGCAAGACGAAGCTGAAATATACTGCCAGAAATTCCGTAAATGGGCTGTGCTTACTCAGTGGAATGAGTGCGCCCTGGCGGCGAATTTCAGAGAGGGTCTCTCTGATGCCATTAAGGATGTTATGGTGGGGTTCCCTGTGCCTGCGGGTCTGAATGAGTCCATGACAATGGCTATCCAGATCGATAGGCGTCTGCGGGAGCGCAAACCTGTGCACCATTTGGCGGTGTCTACTGAGAAGACGCCAGAGAATATGCAATGTGATAGAATTCTGTCCAGAAGTGAACGGCAGAATTTAAGACGAAAAAATGGGTTGTGCTTTTATTGCGGTGATTCAACTCATGTTATATCAGCATGCTCTAAGCGTACTAAGAAGCTTGATAAGTCTGTTTCAATTGGCACTTTACAGTCTAAGTTTATTCTATCTGTGACCCTGATTTGTTCTTTATCATCTATTACCGCGGATGCCTATGTCGACTCTGGTGCCGCTTTGAGTCTTATGGATTGGTCCTTTGCCAAACGCTGTGGGTATGATTTGGAGCCTCTTGAAACTCCTATACCTCTGAAGGGGATTGACTCCACCCCATTGGCTAGTAATAAACCACAATACTGGACACAAGTAACTATGCGGATTAATCCGGATCATCAGGAGTTTATTCGCTTTCTTGTGCTGTATAACCTACATGATGTGTTGGTGCTTGGATTGCCATGGCTGCAATCTCATAACCCAGTCCTTGACTGGAAAGCTATGTCTGTGTTAAGCTGGGGATGTAAGGGGACGCATGGGGACGTACCTGTGGTTTCCATTTCATCATCTATTCCCTCTGAGATTCCTGAATTCTTGACTGAATATCGTGACGTTTTTGAAGAACCTAAGCTTGGTTCATTACCTCCGCACCGGGAGTGCGATTGTGCCATAGATTTGATTCCGGGTAGTAAATACCCTAAGGGTCGTTTATTTAATCTGTCTGTGCCTGAACATGCTGCTATGCGAGAATATATAAAGGAGTCCTTGGAAAAGGGACATATTCGTCCTTCGTCATCTCCCTTAGGAGCCGGTTTTTTCTTTGTGGCTAAGAAAGATGGCTCTTTGAGACCGTGTATTGATTATCGGCTTTTGAATAAAATCACGGTTAAATATCAATATCCGTTGCCACTGCTGACTGATTTGTTTGCTCGCATAAAGGGGGCCAAGTGGTTCTCTAAGATAGATCTCCGTGGGGCGTATAATTTGGTGTGAATTAGGCAGGGGGATGAGTGGAAGACCGCATTTAATACGCCCGAGGGCCACTTTGAGTATTTGGTGATGCCTTTTGGTCTTTCAAATGCCCCTTCAGTCTTTCAGTCCTTTATGCATGACATTTTCCGTGATTATTTGGATAAATTTATGATTGTGTATCTGGATGATATTTTGATTTTTTCGGATGACTGGGACTCTCATGTCCAGCAGGTCAGGAGGGTTTTTCAGGTTTTGCGGTCTAATTCCTTGTGTGTGAAGGGTTCTAAGTGCGTTTTTGGGGTTCAAAAGATTTCCTTTTTGGGATATATTTTTTCCCCCTCTTCCATCGAGATGGATCCTGTCAAGGTTCAGGCTATTTGTGATTGGACGCAACCCTCTTCTCTTAAGAGTCTTCAGAAATTTTTGGGCTTTGCTAACTTTTATCGTCGATTTATTGCTGGTTTTTCTGATGTTGTTAAACCATTGACTGATTTGACTAAGAAGGGTGCTGATGTTGCTGATTGGTCCCCCGCTGCTGTGGAGGCCTTTCGGGAGCTTAAGCGCCGCTTTTCTTCCGCCCCTGTGTTGCGTCAGCCTGATGTTGCTCTTCCTTTTCAGGTTGAGGTCGACGCTTCTGAGATCGGAGCTGGGGCAGTTTTGTCGCAGAGAAGTTCCGATTGTTCCGTGATGAGACCTTGTGCCTTTTTCTCGCGTAAATTTTCGCCCGCCGAGCGGAATTATGATGTTGGGAATCGGGAGCTTTTGGCCATGAAGTGGGCTTTTGAGGAGTGGCGTCATTGGCTTGAGGGGGCTAGACATCAGGTGGTGGTATTGACTGACCACAAAAATCTAATTTATCTTGAGTCCGCCAGACGCCTGAATCCTAGACAGGCGCGCTGGTCGTTGTTTTTCTCTCGGTTTAATTTTGTGGTGTCCTACCTGCCGGGTTCTAAGAATGTTAAGGCGGATGCCCTTTCTAGGAGTTTTGAGCCTGACTCCCCTGGTAACTCTGAACCTACAGGTATCCTTAAGGATGGAGTGATATTGTCTGCCGTTTCTCCAGACCTGCGGCGGGCCTTGCAGGAGTTTCAGGCGGATAGACCTGATCGTTGCCCACCTGGTAGACTGTTTGTTCCTGATGATTGGACCAGTAAAGTCATTTCTGAGGTTCATTCTTCTGCGTTGACAGGTCATCCTGGAATCTTTGGTACCAGGGATTTGGTGGCAAGGTCCTTCTGGTGGCCTTCCCTGTCTCGAGATGTGCGAGGCTTTGTGCAGTCTTGTGACGTTTGTGCTCGGGCCAAGCCTTGTTGTTCTCGGGCTAGTGGATTGTTGTTGCCCTTGCCTATCCCGAAGAGGCCCTGGACGCACATCTCGATGGATTTTATTTCGGATCTTCCTGTTTCTCAGAAGATGTCTGTCATCTGGGTGGTGTGTGACCGTTTCTCTAAGATGGTCCATTTGGTTCCCCTGCCTAAGTTGCCTTCTTCTTCCGAGTTGGTTCCTCTGTTTTTTCAAAATGTGGTCCGTTTGCATGGTATTCCGGAGAATATCGTTTCTGACAGAGGAACCCAATTCGTGTCTAGATTTTGGCGAGCATTCTGTGCTAGGATGGGCATAGATTTGTCTTTCTCGTCTGCTTTCCATCCTCAGACAAATGGCCAGACCGAGCGGACGAATCAGACCTTGGAGACATATTTGAGGTGTTTTGTGTCTGCAGATCAGGATGATTGGGTTGCTTTTTTACCTTTAGCGGAGTTTGCCCTCAATAATCGGGCCAGCTCTGCCACCTTGATGTCTCCTTTTTTCTGTAATTCGGGGTTTCATCCTCGATTTTCTTCTGGTCAGGTGGAATCTTCGGATTGTCCTGGAGTGGATGCTGTGGTGGAGAGGTTGCATCAGATTTGGGGGCAGGTAGTGGACAATTTGAAGTTGTCCCAGGAGAAGACTCAGCTTTTTGCCAACCGCCGGCGTCGGGTTGGTCCTCGGCTTTGTGTTGGGGACTTGGTGTGGTTGTCTTCTCATTTTGTCCCTATGAGGGTTTCTTCTCCTAAGTTTAAGCCTCGGTTCATCGGCCCGTACAAGATATTGGAGATTCTTAACCCTGTGTCCTTCCGTTTGGACCTCCCTGCATCTTTTTCTATTCATAATGTTTTTCATCGGTCATTGTTGCGCAGGTATGAGGTACCGGTTGTGCCTTCCGTTGAGCCTCCTGCTCCGGTGTTGGTTGAGGGCGAGTTGGAGTACGTTGTGGAAAAAATCTTGGACTCCCGTGTTTCCAGACGGAAACTCCAGTATCTGGTCAAATGGAAGGGATACGGTCAGGAGGATAATTCTTGGGTGACTGCCTCTGATGTTCATGCCTCCGATCTGGTCCGTGCCTTTCATAGGGCTCATCCTGATCGCCCTGGTGGTTCTGGTGAGGGTTCGGTGCCCCCTCCTTGAGGGGGGGGTACTGTTGTGAAATTGGATTTTGGGCTCCCCCGGTGGCCACTGGTGGAATTGAACTGGTGTGCATCATCCCCTCTGTTCACCTGTTTCCATCAGGATGTGGGAGTCGCTATTTAACCTTGCTCCTCTGTCACTTCCATGCCGGTCAACATTGTAATCAGAAGCCTTTCTGTGCATGTTCCTGCTGCTAGACAACTCCCAGCTAAGTTGGACTTTAGTCCTCGTTTGTTTTTGCATTTTGTTCCAGTTCACAGCTGTAGTTTCGTTTCTGTGTCTGGAAAGCTCTTGTGATCTGAAATTGCCACTCTGATGTTATGAGTTAATACTAGAGTCTTAAAGTAATTTCAGGATGGTATTTTGATAGGGTTTTCAGCTGACCATGAAAGTGCCCTTTCTGTCTTCCTGCTATCTAGTAAGCGGACCTCAATTTTGCTAAACCTATTTTCATACTACGTTTGTCATTTCATCTAAAATCACCGCCAATATATGTGGGGGCCTCTGTCTGCCTATCGGGGAAATTTCTCTAGAGGTGAGCCAGGACTATATTTTCCTCTGCCAGGATTAGTTAGTCCTCCGGCCGGCGCTGGGCGTCTAGGGATAAAAACGTAGGCAACGCTACCCGGCTACTGTTAGTTGTGCGGCAGGTTTAGTTCATGGTCAGTTTAGTTTCCATCCTTCCAAGAGCTAGTACTTATGTTTGCTGGGCTATGTTCTCTTGCCATTGAGAACCATAACAGGTTGCTGCCGCTTCATCAGAAGCAGGGATAGCGTTAGGCAGGGTACATAAAGCCCCAAACCGCTTGTGCTGTAGCGATTTCCACTGTCCAACACCACCTTTTCTTTTTGGGACAGTGGAGGCTCGATTTCTGTGCAACAGCTCTGTAGGTTATAAGGCTCCCTGATAGCTGCGTTGCTGTGTGTACGCCGCTGTGCAAACCAACTGCTTTTTTCAAAGCACAAATCCTGTTGCTCCTTCATCTCTGCACAGCTATCTTGTTTGTTTGTCCACACTTTTGACTTTTGTGTGCAGCAGTTGGCAAAAGATTGGCAAATCAGCATTAGTGCCAGTCCAGTGTGTGGCATCTTTTTTTTTTTCTGCCACAGAAAACCTACTGTGTAGCAGTGGGCCTGATTTCTTCCTAATTCTCCCAGAAAAAAAAAATAAAAGTGGGAGATTAAGATTGACAAATCTGCATTAGTGCCAGTCCTGTGTGTGGCATCTTTTTTTTTTTTATTTCTGCCACAGAAAACCTACTGTGTAGCAGTGGGCCTGATTTCTTACTAATTCTTCCAGAAAAAAAAAATAAAAGTGGGAGATTTAGATTGACAAATCTGCATTAGTGCCAGTCCTGTGTGTGGCATCTTTTTTTTTTTTATTTCTGCCACAGAAAACCTACTGTGTAGCAGTGGGCCTGATTTCTTACTAATTCTTCCAAAAAAAATAAAATAAAAGTGGGAGATTAAGATTGGGAAATCTGCATTAGTGCCAGTCGTGTGTGGCATTTTTTTTTTTAATTTTCTGCCACAGAAAACCTACTGTGTAGCAGTGGGGCTGATTTCTTCCTAATTCTCCCAGAAAAAAAAAAAAAAGTGGGAGATTAAGATTGGCAAATCTGCATTAGTGCCAGTCGTGTGTGTGGCATTTTTTTCTTTTAATTTTCTGCCACAGAAAACCTACTGTGTAGCAGTGGGGCTGATGTCTTCCTAATTCTCCCAGAAAAAAAAATAAAAGTGGGAGATTAAGATTGGCAAATCTGCATTAGTGTCAGTCGTGTGTGTGGCATTTTTTTTTTTTAATTTTCCGCCACAGAAAACCTACTGTGTAGCAGTGGGGCTGATTTCTTCCTAATTCTCCCAGAAAAAAAAATAAAAGTGGGAGATTAAGATTGGCAAATCAGCATTAGTGCCAGTCCAGTGTGTGGCATCTTTTTTTTTTTCTGCCACAGAAAACCTACTGTGTAGCAGTGGGCCTGATTTCTTCCTAATTCTCCCAGAAAAAAAAAATAAAAGTGGGAGATTAAGATTGACAAATCTGCATTAGTGCCTGTCCTGTGTGTGGCATCTTTTTTTTTTTAATTTTCTGCCACAGAAAACCTACTGTGTAGCAGTGGGGCTGATTTCTTACTAATTCTCCCAGAAAAAAAAATAAAAGTGGGAGATTAAGATTGGCAAATCTGCATTAGTGCCAGTCCTGTGTGTGGCATCTTTTTTTTTTAATTTTCTGCCACAGAAAACCTACTGTGTAGCAGTGGGCCTGATTTCTTACTAATTCTCCCAGAAAAAAAATAAAAGTGGGAGATTAAGATTGGCAAATCTGCATTAGTGCCAGTCCTGTGTGTGGCATCTGTGTTTGTTTTTCTGCCACAGAAAACCTACTGTATAACTGTATGCCTGATTTCTTCCCAATTCTCCCAGAAAAAAAATAAAAGTGAGAGATTAAGATTGGCAAATCTGCATTAGTGCCAGTCGTGTGTGTGGCATCTTTTTTTTTTTTTCATTTTCTGCCACAGAAAACCTACTGTATAACAGTGGGCCGGATTAAATCACTTGTCTCACATATCCCCCCAAAAAAATAAAATAAAGGGATAATAATCTTGCCAAATCTGTGCGAGTGCTGTCTGTGGTATCTGTCAGTCATTTTGTGCCACAGGAACTATACCGTGATATAGTGGGCCTGATTCAATCCCTTGTCTCCCATATCCAAAAAAAGAGGGACATTTCTATTGCCAGTGGGTGCATCTGCGTCAGTCCGGCTAGTGCCATATCTGCCAGCCTCTTTCTGCTAATCAAACTGTGTTGTTGTGTAATACAGTGGGCCTGATTTTTCCCTGGATTCTCCCACACATAAATAGGGACATTTCTATTGCCAGTGTTTTTATCTGTGTCACTCCTGTTACTGCCATATCTGCGAGCCTCTTTCTGCCAATCAAACTGTGTTGTTGTGTAACACAGTGGGCCTGATTTTTCCCTGGATTCTCCCACACATAAATAGGGACATTTCTATTGCCAGTGTTTTTATCTGCGTCACTCTTGTTAGTGCCATATCTGCCAGCCTCTTTCTGCCAACCAAACTGTGTTGTTGTGTAATACAGTGGGCCTGATTTTTCCCTGGATTCTCCCACACATAAAAAAGGGAGATTTAAATTCACAACCAGTTCACGTACACCTTCTTCCTGGTTTTACTGGACCACATAACAGTTGTTAGTTTGATTACATTTTTCCAATAATGAGGAAGTCTGGTGGAAGAGGTCGTGGCCGTGGGCATTCATTGCCAGCTGGTAATGATGTTAGTGGTGGTGGTCGTGGAGCATCAGGTGGTCGTGGGAAAAGCAATATAGCCCCTAAGTCTCGAGTTGTTGAGCCAGCGTCATCGTCTGGCTACACAAGGCCTCGAAGGCTCCCTTTTCTGGGAGTAGGAAAACCGCTTTTGAAGCCGGAGCAGCAGGAACAAGTATTGGTTTTCATTGCTGACTCTGCCTCTACCTCTTTCTCCTCCTCCTCGGAAAGTGCCAAATGTCAGAGCAGTGTGTCGTCAGTGGATGCTCCCGCTCAGGAACAAGTCGCTTCCTTGCGTCCTTCACCCAGAACAACAGTGAAGGATGCGTCAGGCGACACAACTGGTTACTCCATGGAGCTCTTTACACATACCGTGCCTGGGTTCGAAAGTGAAATTGTTAACAGGCCATGCCCATTACAAGATGAATCGGACATGGAGTGCACAGATGCACAGCCAGATTATAATGCTGTTCCTTTGACTCAGATCAGAACATTGCCCTCGCAGTGTACTGATCCAGAATCTGACCCCGAGGAGACTATGGATCTCCGTCACGAACGCTATAGCACCGGCTTACACGGTGACCCAGAGGAAGGTGCACAGAACATAGAAGAGGAGGTCATAGATGACCCAGTTGTTGACCCCAATTGGCAGCCATTGGGGGAACAGGGTGCAGGCGGCAGTAGCTCTGAAGCGGAGGAGGAGGAGCCGCAGCAGACATCAACATCGCAACAGGTTCCATCTGGCAGGCCCATATCTGGCCAAAAACGTGTGGCAAAACCAAAACCAGTTGTAGGACAGCGTGGCCATCAGGTTCAAGTAGCTCAGTGTGCAATGCCTGAAAAGGTATCCGATAGGAAGAGTGCAGTGTGGAATTTTTTTAACCAAGATCCCAATGATCAGCGCAAAGTCATCTGTAAGAAATGCTCCAGGACCTTCAGCAGAGGTCAGAATGTTAAAAATTTAAATACAAGTTGCATGCATCGACATTTAACCACCATGCACTTGCAAGCCTGGACACACTACCAAACGTCCCTTAATGTTGTAGCACCCTCTCACAATGAAGCTAATCAGCAAGGTGACATCCCTTCCCTCACTGTAAGCCCGCCGTTTACCACACCACCTGCAGGTAATGTGGCGGTTTCGTCTCAAGGCCAAAGCAGTCAGGGAATCACCAGGTTCGTGGTCGGAAAAACTGTATGTAAGGCACCATCAAGAATACCGTCACCAACCCTCTCTCAGTCACCCATGTCTACCGGCACCCCCGCTAGTTCCACCGTATGCAGCTCTCCAGTCCAGCTCACCCTACATGAGACTCTCATTAGGAAAAGGAAGTACTCATCCTCGCATCCGCGTACACAGGGTTTGAACGCCCACATTGCTAGACTAATCTCATTAGAGATGATGCCCTACCGGTTAGTTGAAACCGAAGCTTTCAAAGCCCTGATGGACTACGCTGTACCACGCTACGAGCTACCCAGTCGACACTTCTTTTCGAGAAAAGCCATCCCAGCCCTCCACCAGCATGTAAAAGACCGCATTGCCCATGCGCTCAGGCAATCTGTGAGTAGAAAGGTGCACCTGACAACAGATGCATGGACCAGTAGGCATGGCCAGGGGCGTTACGTCTCCATCACGGCACACTGGGTTAATGTGGTGGATGCAGGGTCCACAGGGGACAGTAATATTGGGACAGTTCTGCCTAGCCCACGGTCTAGGAAACAGTTGGCTGTAGGCATTCGTCCCCCCTCCTCCTCCTCGTCTTCCAGCAGAAGCAAGAGCTCGTCCACAGACCGCAGTCGCACGACCACTCCATCTGCAGCTGCCACTGTTGCACACGAGGTGTCCAATTATGGAACAGCTAGTGGCAAGCGTCAGCAGGCTGTATTGGCAACAGACACACCGCGGAAGTTCTGTCAGAGTTCTTGCAGCAAGAAACTCGGTCATGGCTGGGCACTGTACATCTTGAGGCAGGCAAGGTAGTGAGTGATAACGGAAGGAATTTTATGGCTGCCATAGCCCTTTCACAACTGAAACACATTCCTTGCCTGGCTCACACCTTAAACCTGGTGGTGCAGTGCTTCCTGAAAAGTTATCCGGGTTAACCCGACCTGCTGCTGAAAGTGCGCAGACTTTGCTCTCACATCCGCCGTTCGCCCATACACTCCAGCCGTACGCAGAACCATCAGCGGTCTTTGAACCTTCCCCAGCATCGCCTAATCATCGACGTTGCAACAAGGTGGAACTCCACACTGCACATGCTTCATAGACTGTGCGAACAGAGGCGTGCTGTTATGTATTTGTGGGAGGATACACATACACGGGCAGGCAGTTGGATGGCAGACATGGAGTTGTCAGCTGTGTAGTGGTCGAAGCTCCAAGACCTGTGTCAAGTCCTTCAGTGTTTTGAGGAATGCACACGGCTGGTTAGTGCAGACAACACCGTAATAAGCATGAGCATCCCCCTAATGCGTCTGCTGATGCAAAGTTTGACGCACATAAAAGAACAGGCGTCTGCAGCCGAGGACGAGGGAAGCCTTGATGACAGTCAGCCATTGTCTGCAGGGAAGTCTACAGGACGAGGTGGCGGGCGAAGAGCAGGAGGACGAGGAGGATGATGGGGATGACTATTTGTTGGATGAGGAAGCTTCTCAGGGGGCAATAGAAACTGCTGGCGGTGCAAGGCCAGGTTCTGGGTTTTTGAGGGAGACAAGTGAAGTGGATTTGCCAGAAAGTGCTCCTCAACCCAGCATAAGCACTGACTTGACAACTGGAACATTGGCCCACATGGCGGATTATGCCTTGCGTATCCTCAAAAGGGACCCACGCATTTTAAAAATGATGACAGATGACGATTATTGGTTGGCCTGCCTCCTTGATCCTCGCTATAAAGGCAAATTGCAAAATATCATGCCACATGAGAACCTCAAACAGATATTGGCAACCAAACAAGCTACTCTTGTAGACCGTTTGATGCAGGCATTCCCAGCACACAGCGCCGGTGATGGTTCTCACACGAGCCGCAGGGGGCAACAGGGCAGAGGTGTTAGTGGTGCACAGATCAGAAGTGGCGTAGGACAGAGGGGTTTTCTGACCAGGTTGTGGAGTGATTTCGCAATGACCGCAGACACGACAGGTACAGCAGCATCCATTCAAAGTGACAGGAGACAACATTTGTCCAGTATGGTTACTAACTATTTTTCCTCCATTACCGATGTTCTCCCTCAACCGTCATTCCCCTTTGATTACTGGGCAACCAAAATAGACACGTGGCCTGAATTGGCTGAATATGCATTGCAGGAGCTTGCTTGCCCAGCAGCTAGTGTGCTATCAGAAAGAGTATTCAGTGCTGCTGGTTCAATACTGACCGAAAAAAGGACTCGTCTGGCTACCCAAAATGTTGATGAGCTAACCTTCATAAAAATGAACCACTCATGGATTTAAAATTATTCTGCCCCACCTTTCCCGGCTGACACCTAGCTTTCCTGTAAAAAGGTCTTGCTTTGGGACTGGTGTTACTGACTGTTCCAATCTCTTAATTTGCAGCTGCTGTTTGTCCAGAATACATGTTTTCACCTCCCTAAATGCACTAACTCCCCCCACGGGGCCGTGGTCTCGCCACTTGTCGCAAGCACCCATCAGAGTGCCGTTTGTCTGAAGAGGTGCGTGTGCCCACTTTTGGTCGACGGGACTGGCACTGGGTCCCTCATAGTACAATGAAGTGTCTCTGGCGGTGGTGGCACGCACCCCACGTCAGACACACCGTTGTAACATGAGGGGCCCTGGGCTTGTACCGCCGGCCAGGAGAGAGTGCCCCCCCCCCCCCAAGGTCAAACAGTGCTCTACCACTTGCTAAATTATCTGTCGCTGCTCCACCACTGTTTAGTATAGGCGCTGAAATCCTTCCATGCCTGGCACAGACAATAACAGTTTCTTGACAGGTATGATGCTTGTTAAAATAGTCAGGGGCCCTGTCCTACATTTGCACCAGTAAATACTTTTACTACCAAATTACAATGTCTGAAAGTCAGCATAGGAGCACACCCCTGTACCTAAGTATGCCACCCTTTTTTTTGGGGGGGGGGGGGGTTATGTTTGTTTTGGATACATTTAGGTTTTGGGACTCGGAGTACTTACTATGTCAGACACTCCTTCCAATTGTCCTCCACTGACCACACCAATGCTGCCTGTGTACCCCTGTTGCCAAATTTATGCTGCATAGAGCCTATGTTATTATTTTAGGCCTAGGAAGTCTGTCTGCGGTCCCTCCTTCCAATTGTCCTCCACTGACCACACCAATGCTGCCTGTGTACCCCTGTTGCCAAATTTATGCTGCATAGAGCCTAAGTTATTATTTTAGGCCTAGGAAGTCTGTCTGCGGTCCCTCCTTCCAATTGTCCTCCACTGACCACACCAATGCTGCCTGTGTACCCCTGTTGCCAAATTTATGCTGCATAGAGCCTATGTTATTATTTTAGGCCTAGGAAGTCTGTCTGCGGTCCCTCCTTCCAATTGTCCTCCACTGACCACACCAATGCTGCCTGTGTACTCCTGTAACCAATTTAAAACTGCATAGAGCCAACTTTTTTAGTTAACACATACTACCTTTGTCTGTCTGCGCCACTAAATCACGCTGTCCTCCACTGAAAAAGCTGAGCTTCAACCTTCAGGCTCTCATTGAGTATTTTTTAATGTCACACTGCAGTTGGCCTACTACTTGGGTTGGGGCCTAGTAACAGTGTCTGCCGCTCCTTGGTGTTCTCCTCCTCCTTGGTGCTCTTCTCCAGGTTTCCTTGTCTGAGCTTCAACCTTCAGGCTCTCATTGAGTATTTTTTAATGTCACACTGCAGTTGGCCTACTACTTTGGTTGGGGCCTAGTAACGGTGTCTGCCGCTCCCTGGTGTTGTCCTCCACTGAAAAAGCTGAGCTTCAACATTCAGGCTCTCATTGAGTATTTTTTAATGTCACACTGCAGTTGGCCTACTACTTGGGTTGGGGCCTAGTAACGGTGTCTGCCACTCCTTGGTGTTCTCCTCCTCCTTGGTGTTCTTCTCCAGGTTTCCTTGTCTGAGCTTCAACCTTCAGGCTCTCATTGAGTATTTTTTAATGTCACACTGCAGTTAGCCTACTACTTTGGTTGGGGCCTAGTAACGGTGTCTGCCGCTCCTTGGTGTTCTCCTCCACTGAACAAAGCAGTGCCGCCTGTTTACTCCTGTTACCAATTTTGAACTTCATTTGGCCCACTTTATTACTGTGCTGATTATCATTCAGTGTTGTGTATTCAATATTCCTCATTTTTTCTAGTAAAAACTTAAATACTTACATTCATATTGGGTTTTCTGCGCGGATTTAATTAATTATTTACAACGTTGAAATACTTACCTCTCCCTGCTCCACCGCTGTGACGTAGTCCACGTTTCCTGGGCCCACTAAAAACTTTAACCAGCCCTACCCCCCACAACTTTAGCCAAATGACCCCCAATTTCCAATGCCTAACTATTATTATAAAGTAAATTAATATTGACAAGCTTCAGTAACAAGAATGGATGTTTTTGCCATTAAAATGGGCACTGTAGGTGTTTTACTGGCCTCCACTCACTGCCGACTATGCTTCCCCATTGACTTGCATTAGGTTTCGTGTTTCGGCCGATACACGACCCCGACTTTGCAAGAAGATCGGCCGATTTCACTCGACTCGACTTTTGACAAAGTCGGGTTTCGCAAAACCCGACTCGACCCCAAAAAAGTAAAAGTCGCTCAACCCTACTGATGAGTTTTCAGGGAAATTCTAGATATGTTTTTAGTTTGATGCATTTCCTGCTTTATGGCCAGATTTGATAAATGTTGACAGTCTTTAAAAATATAGAAATCTGTTATGTAACCTTAATAACACCCAGTTCACAGGCTAGAGGAGTCCTGAAGACATAGATTACATCAATTCAAGGTTTCAGTAATTATGAGAAAATGGAGGAAACTTCTTTTTGCTAAATTGGCAAAAACACACCTCTTTTGGAGATGGAATGGACAGATAGAGGAGGCTGATTGTTTTATATCTAATATATAATTGCCTAGAATACTACTTCCTGCAATTTGTGCCAACTTCCGTGGCTTTGTCGGGAGCTAATGTCCGGAGATAATGTCCGGAGATAATGTCCGGAGCTAATGTCCGGAGCTAATGTCCGGAGGTAATGTCCGGAGGTAATGTCCGGAGATAAGTGACGTCACCAGTGTCCTACACCCAGGCAGAGCACAGGGGCCCCAGGCAGCATATGGGGCCCCAGGCAGAGCACAGTGGTCCCAGGCAGAGCACAGGGCCCCAGGCAGCATATGGGGCCCCAGGCAGAGCACAGGGGCCCCAGGCAGCATATGGGGCCCCAGGCAGAGCACAGGGGCCCCAGGCAGCATATGGGGCCCCAGGCAGAGCACAGTGGCCCCAGGCAGAGCACAGGGGACCCAGGCAGAACATGGGGCCCCAGGCAGAGCACAGGGGCCCCAGGCAGCATATGGGGCCCCAGGCAGAGCACAGGGGACCCAGGAAGAGCACAAGGGCCCCAGGCAGCATATGGGGCCCCAGGCAGAGCACAGGGGCCCCAGGCAGCATATGGGGCCCCAGGCAGAGCACAGTGGCCCCAGGCAGAGCACAGGGGCCCCAGGCAGAACATGGGGCCCCAGGCAGAGCACAGGGGCCCCAGGCAGAGCACAGGGGCCCCAGGCAGCATATGGGGCCCCAGGCAGAGCACAGGGGCCCCAGGCAGAGCACAGGGGCCCCAGGCAGCATATGGGGCCCCAGGCAGAGCACAGTGGCCCCAGGCAGCATATGGGGCCCCAGACAGAGCACAGTGGCCCCAGGCAGAGCACAGGGGCCCCAGGCAGCATATGGGGCCCCAGGCAGAGCACAGTGGTCCCAGGCAGAGCACAGGGGCCCCAGGCAGCTTATGGGGCCCCAGGCAGAGCACAGTGGCCCCAGGCAGAACATGGGGCCCCAGGCAGAGCACAGTGGCCCCAAGCAGAGCACAGGGGCCCCAGGCAGAACATGGGGCCCCAGGCAGAGCACAGGGGCCCCAGGCAGAGCACAGGGGCCCCAGGCAGCATATGGGGCCCCAGGCAGAGCACAGGGGCCCCAGGCAGCATATGGGGCCCCAGGCAGAGCACAGTGGCCCCAGGCAGAGCACACACCAAATCGGAGGCCGAGGGGCCCCGCCAACCAAATCGGAGGCCGAGGGGCCCCGACCACCACATCAGAGGCCGAGGGTCCCCGCCCACCACATCGGAGGCCGAGGGTCCCCGCCCACCAAATCGGAGGCCGAGGGTCCCCGCCCACCAAATCGGAGGCCGAGGGTCCCCGCCCACCAAATTGGAGGCCGAGGGTCCCCGCCCACCAAAACGGAGGCCGAGGGACCCCGCCTACCAAATCGGAGGCCGAGGGTCCCCGCTCACCAAATCGGAGGCCGAGGGTCCCCGCCCACCAAATCGGAGGCCGAGGGTCCCCGCCCACCAAATCGGAGGCCGGGGGTCCCCGCCCTCCAAATCGGAGGCCGAGGGGCCTGGCCCCGCCCACCAAAGCGGAGGCCGAGGGGCCCCGCCCACCACATCGGAGGCCGAGGGGCCCCGCCCACCAAATCGGAGGCCGAGGGTCCCCGCCCACCAGATCGGAGGCCGAGGGTCCCCGCCCACCAGATCGGAGGCCGAGGGTCCCCGCCCACCAAATCGGAGGCCGAGGGTCCCCGCCCACAAAATCGGAGGCCGAGGGTCCCCGCCCACCAAATCGGAGGCCGAGGGTCCCCGCCCACCAAATCGGAGGCCGAGGGTCCACACCAACCAAATCGGAGGCCGAGGGGCCCCGCCCACCAAATCAAAGGCCGAGGGGCCCCGCCCACCAAAGCGGAGGCCGAGGGTCCCCGCACACCAAATCGGAGGCAGAGGGACCCCACCCACCAAATCGGAGGCCGAGGGGCCCCGCCCACCAAAGCGGAGGCCGAGGGTCCCCGACCACCAAATCGGAGGCCGAGGGTCCCCGCCCACCAAATCGGAGGCCGAGGGTCCCCACCCACCAAATCGGAGGCCGAGGGTCCCCGCCCACCAAATCGGAGGCCGAGAGTCCCCGCCCACCAAATCGGAGGCCGAGGGGCCCCGCCCACCAAATCGGAGGCTGAGGGGCCCCGCCAACCAAATCGGAGGCCGAGGAGCCCCGCCCACCAAATCGAAGGCCGAGCGGCCCCGCCCACCAAAGCGGAGGCCGAGGGGCCCCGCCCACCACATCGGAGGCCGAGGGTCCCCACCCACCAAATCGGAGGCCGAGGGTCCCCGCCCAACAAATCGGAGGCCGAGGGTCCCCGCCCACCAAATCGGAGGCCGAGGTTCCCCGCCCACCAAATCGGAGGCCGAGGGTCCCCGCCCACCAAATCGGAGGCCGAGGGGCCCCACCAACCAAATCGGAGGCCGAGGGGCCCCGCCCACCAAATCGGAGGCCAAGGGTCCCGCCCACCAAATCGGAGGCCGAGGGGCCCCGCCAACCAAATCGGAGGCCGAGGGGCCCCGCCCACCAAATCGGAGGCCGAGGGGCCCCGCCCACCAAATCGGAGGCCGAGGGTCCCCGCCCACCAAATCGGAGGATAAGGGGCCCCACCCACCAAATCGGAGGCCGAGGGGCCCCACCAACCAAATCGGAGGCCGAGGAGCCCCGCCCACCAAATCGAAGGCCGAGCGGCCCCGCCCACCGAGGCAGAGGGACGCCGCCCACCAAATCGGAGGCCGTGGGGCCCCGCCAACCAAAGCGGAGACCGAGGGTCCCCGCCCACCAAATCGGAGGCAGAGGGACCCGCCCACCAAATCGGAGGCCGAGGGGCCCCGCCCACCAAAGCGGAGGCCGAGGGTCCCCGCCCACCAAATCGGAGGTCGAGGGTCCCCGCCCACCAAATCGGAGGCCGAGGGTCCCCACCCACCAAATCGGAGGCCGAGGGTCCCCGCCCACCAAATCGGAGGCCGAAGGTCCCCGCCCACCAAATTGGAGGCCGAGGGTCCCCGCCCACCCAATCGGAGGCTGAGGGTCCCCGCCCACCAAATCGGAGGACGAGGGGCCCCACCTGTGAAAATTTTACTGTGAAAATACCTGATGGGCACACAAGTATGCGCCAGTATGGGTACTAAGAGCTTTTCCACATAATAATGAAATATTTTAAAATGTCATAGAACATACCAATATACATAGTTATTGATACATATTATTTATTATTTACATTATTGTTCTTAAGCAAAGAACCGTTGTTGTGGCATTTGCCACAACACGCAAAGTTGTTGTCTGATGTCTTTCATCACTCCCCTCATAAGCATGTTCATGGATCCTGTGTAACTGTACCTTAAATAACAAGAATTGTCAAGAGCTGGTGAGTGCAGCCATTTTTTGTTCTTTCTTACTATTATTTATTAATTGTATTATTCTTACATTTGAATAAATAAAGTATATATGGATTCTAGACTCCCGATTCTTTAGAATCGGGCTGCCATCTAGTATATAATAATAATCTTTATTTTTATATAGCGCTAACATATTCCCCAGCACTTTACCATCACTGTCCCCAACGGGGCTCACAATCTAAATTCCCTATTTGTATGTCTTTGGAATGTGGGAGGAAACCGGAGGAAGCCCACGCAAACACAGAGAGAACATACAAACTCTTTGCAGATGTTGTCCTTGGTGGGGTTTGAACCCAGGACTCCAGTGCTGCAAGGCTGTAGTGCTAACCACTGCGCTACCGTGCTGCCCGTATATATATATTTTACTAGGTGTGTTTTATCTATTAGTTTTTAATTTAGGAATAATAACTAAGAGTAGACTGGAATTGTAATACATTTCTTGTGCTGAACCACAGTAATGACCAAAAATGAAGTTATTTACTATTATTTAGGTTTTTAAACCAAATCATCAGGGCGGCACGGTGGCGCAGTGGTTAGCACAGCAGCCTTGCAGCGCTGGAGTCCTGGGTTCTAATCCCACCAAGGACACCATCTGCAAAGAGTTTGTATGTTCTCTCCGTGTTTGCGTGGGTTTCCTCCGGGTACTCCGGTTTCCTCCCACATTCCAAAGACTTACTGATAGGGAATTTAGATTGTGAGCCTCATCGGGGACAGTGATGATAATGTGTGCAAACTGTAAAGCGCTGCAGAATATGTTAGCGCTATATAAAAATAAAGATTATTATTATTATTATTTATCAGTGATATGGACCTTTTTGGTGATATTGTAAAATAATAGGGTTGTAATAGACAATCTTCATCATGATGTATTACTTCTTTAATCTTCTAAGTACATTATAGGTCAAGAGTATTTTCTAATCATGTTGTTAGGACTGGCGGAACGCACCAAATATAAATAAGAGGCGTTAGAAGATGCGTTCGCAGTCCGGGGTCCACCGTGCAGAGAAGACACCTGCTGCTCGGTAATGGAGGACTATATGGCGGTATTAAGAGAAGACACACATGGGTTAGCTTCACCCGGTATGAAGGAAGTGAACCCTGTTGCGTCACAGGGCCACGATACCGCACAGAGAGAGCAAGCAAGGAGTCACAGGACTCTGCCCCAAGACTCAGGGTCAGAGTCCCTCAAGACCTCTTATGCTCGACACTGCGACAGTGGTGTCAGGAGTAAACTAAAAATAGATTTAGCGCACTGGGCCGCTCTGGCGAACACCACTAAACTCCCTAACTAGGGACAGGTAAGCGCACTGGTTGCGCACGGTGCTGCACTGGCTAACGCTGCTGATAGACGCTATAGATTGTGCCTGGTGCTGGATGGCACTAACTGGCGCTAGACAGCTCCAACATTCGCGAGCATTCATCAACACTAGGGATGGGAATAATTTGGAGCTTTCACCAGAACATGCATACATACATCCACACACACACACACAATAAGTGATTTATACTAGCACATGGCCATGTGAACCATTTATAGTTGTAGCTCTCCAGCACCTTCCTAGTGATCCAATAGGAGCCACTACAGGACCTGAGCATGTGACCCCCGACCTTCAATGAGAGGTCGACCCGTGGGCATGCTCAGTAGGGGAAAAACAGGGCATAGTCCCTGGAACGTCTGCTCGCCACTGATCAGTGCTGGTTACAAGGGCTGAGCCTGGAAAGGCAGCAGTAACCAAGTGCACAGTATCAACTTGAGCCAGATGCTGGGATCGATGTCTCTGCTGAGCAGGTTCCACTGCAGCTGGAGGAGAATGGGAGACCGCAGCGGACATGGTTCGAGATTCCCCCTGTGCAGCGGCAGGAACTCAACACCTAACATTGCCCCCTTCCTTGGGCCTTGCTATGCTCGAAGGAATAAGCTGCGGAGCCTGAATGTGCTCATCAGGTTCCCAGGACCTGTCCTCTGGGCCATGACCCTTCCAATCCACCAAATAGAATTTTTTGCCACGTACCACCTTACACCCCACGGTAGCGTTCACCTCGTACTCGTCCGTGGAGGAACCCGATGTCCCGGCAGATGACAAAAAACGGGACGTGAACGGGCTTTAGGAGCGAGACATGAAAGGTGTCTGTGATACCCAGGCAAGGAGGAAGGGCCAGATGATAGACCACAGAGTTAACCTGTTCCAGAACCTTGAAGGGGCCTAATTAGCGAGGCGCAAACTTAGTGGACTCAACTCGCAGCCTGATATAACGGGCGGAGAGCCACACTAAGTTGCCAGGAGCAAACGTCGGAGGGTCGGCGGAGACCCTCATTCTCTCCTTGGAGGCCAGGATGGCATCCTGTGTGCTGTCCCAAATGTCACATGCCTCCACAGCCCAGTCTGCCACCCTGGAGTCGGTGGAAGACACGGGCATGGGCACTGTAACCGCGGATACTGGCCGTAGTTAAGGAGGAATGGGGTCTGCCCAGTGGAGTCGGCTACGGCGTTGTTCAGCGTGAACTCCGCCAACGGTAGCAAGGATGCCCAGTCATCCTGCCCGGCTGAAACAAAATGTCGCAGGTATGTGACCAGGGTCTGGTTGGCCCTCTCTACCAACCCATTCGTCTCGGGATGGTATGCTGATAGAGATTCAGCTCGATGCTGAATAGACGACAAAGCTCTCTCCAGAACCGAGACGCAAACTGGGGACTCCGGTCACTGACAAATTTGTCTGGCATACCGTGTAGGCGGAAAACGTGTTTAATAAACAACGCCGCCAAGGCCCGTGCAGAAGGTAGCCGTGGAAGAGGCGAATGGGAGACCGCAGCGGACATGGTTCGAGATTCCCCCTGTGCAGCGGCAGGAACTCGACACCTAACACATGTATATCTAAAATGTATATGTAGAGGTTGAGACATTGACCAAAACATTGAACAGTGACATAGTCAGGAGGATGGCTGAGGAGTTTAGGGGATCAGGAATAGAAGAAAGGTAACAGATATGTGATACAATCCAGAGTCAATTTCAACAAGGCATCCAAGAGATTAATCAGCAAGGAAGTGGTTAAAAAAGCAAGGTCAGATTTCAGCATGTCAATCAGAATTAAATGTACAAGGAGCAATATTACAATGCATTAACTGGCATCAGACAGGTGTCACATGGGGATTGAAATAGGCAGTACAGGAGTGAGGTGACACTAATTTATAGCATGGAATGCCAGTCTGATGCCCCAAATGCCTACAATCTGTCCTGTATTAGGAAAAACATGGCTTCTACAAAATAAAGTATTTTACCTCTTTATAAAGCCCTAGTAAGAATGCATTTTGAGTAGGCAGCCCAGTTTGGGAAAAAAATTATCAAAAAGCTGTAGAACTAAAATGTCACTGCAGACTAGAGCATCAGAATGATATCATGCTGCTGTGGGAGCAGGAAACCGGTCGCAGTTAGGGTACCGTTACACAAAACGATTTACCAACGATCACGACCAGCGATACGACCTGGCCGTGATCGTTGGTAAGTTGTTGTGTGGTCGCTGGGGAGCTGTCACACAGACAGCTCTCCAGCGACCAACGATGCCGAGGTCCCCGGGTAACCAGGGTAAACATCGGGTTACTAAGCGCAGGGCCGCGCTTAGTAACCCGATGTTTACCCTGGTTACCATCGTAAATGTAAAAGAAAAAAAAACAGTACATACTCACATTCCGGTGTCCGTCAGGTCCCTTGCCGTCTGCTTCCCGCACTGACTGACTGCCGGCCGTAAAGTGAAAGCAGAGCACAGCGGTTCCCCTGCGAGAGCGGGGAACGGACCTCGGGCGCGCCGCGGACGCTGCAAGCAGAAGAACGGCACATCACTAGCGCAGGCTGAAAAAAGGCACGCGCTAGCGATGCGCTACAGGGAAACTTCACATTGCAGTCAATGGGTGCGCTAACGGACCCGTTGCACGGCGTTAATTGCGACATTTTCGCCGTGCAACGCTGTCCGTTAGCATGCACACATTAACGCAATGTGAACCTAGCCTTAGAGTTGGGATGAAGACTGGCGAGGTTTGGGATGAAGTGGGAAGGGATCGGGTCAAGTGCACAGGTGGTGAGATGCGTTCTTGAGAGTAGAGTGGAGAGTCGATCTTCTGTAATGGTGGAGAAGTTGGTTTTGGAGGTGGAGGGCTGGGTAGTTGGGAGGAAGGGCTCTGGGGTTTGTCGACTAAAACTGTCTGATGTTCTCAATCTTCTGGTAGGTTTACACAGTAAAATATTGATATTTGCAGATGATACAAAACTATGTAAAGCAGTTAATACAAGAGAAGATAGTATTCTGCTACAGATGGATCTGGATAAGCTGGAAACTTGGGCTGAAAGGTGGCAGATGAGGTTTAACAATGATAAATGTAAGGTTATACACATGGGAAGAAGGAATCAATATCACCATTACACACTGAACGGGAAACCACTGGGTAAATCAGACAGGGAGAAGGACTTGGGGATCTTAGATAATGATAAACTTACCTGGAGCAGCCAGTGCCAGGCAGCAGCTGCCAAGGCAAACAGGATCATGGGGTGCATTAAAAGAGGTCTGGATACACATGATGAGAGCATTATACTGCCTCTGTACAAATCCCTAGTTAGACCGCACATGGAGTACTGTGTCCAGTTTTGGGCACCGGTGCTCAGGAAGGATATAATGGAACTAGAGAGAGTACAAAGGAGGGCAACAAAATTAATAAAGGGGATGGGAGAACTACAATACCCAGATATTTAGCGAAATTGGGATTATTTAGTCTAGAAAAAAGACGACTGAGGGGCGATCTAATAACCATGTATAAGTATATAAGGGGACAATACAAATATCTCGCTGAGGATCTGTTTATACCAAGGAAGGTGATGGGCACCAGGGGGCATTCTTTGCGTCTGGAGGAGAGAAGGTTTTTCCACCAACATAGAAGAGGATTCTTTACTGTTAGGGCAGTGAGAATCTGGAATTGCTTGCCTGAGGAGGTGGTGATGGCGAACTCAGTCAAGGGGTTCAAGAGAGGCCTGGATGTCTTCCTGGAGCAGAACAATATTGTATCATACAATTATTAGGTTCTGTAGAAGGACGTAGATGAAGATGAGGTCCAATGTGTGACCATCTTTGTGAGTGGCTGCAGAAGACCATTGAGTGAGGCCGAAGGAGGAAGTGAGAGATAGAAGTTTAGTGGCAGCTGAGAGGGAATTGTGAATCGGTATGTTGAAGTCGCCCATGATGATAGTGGGGATGTCCGCAGAAAGGAAATGAAGTAGCCAGGTGGTGAAATGGTAAAAGAAGGTGGTGGCTGGCCCTGGAGGGCGGTAAATCACAGCCAGTTGGAGGTTGGTGGGAGCATAGATGCGCACAGAGTGCACCTCAAAGGAAGGGAGGGTAACAGGGTGGCAGTGGGATTGGGGTGAAGGAGCAATTATCTGACAGGAGAAAACCAACTCCTCCGCCATGCTTGCTGCTGGGGCGGGGTGTATGAGAAAGGTGGAAGCCACCATACGAAAGTGCAGCAGGAGAGGCTGTGTCAGAAGGGGTGAGCCAGGTTTCAGTGATGGCGAGGAAGGAAAGTTTGGTAGTAACAAAAAGATCATGGATGTAGGAAAGCTTGTTGCAGAACAGAGCGAGCGCTCCACAGAGCTCCTGTTAGTGGGACTGGGGAAGTGGGGGCTGGGCCAATGGGTATAAGGTTAGAGAGGTTACGGAAATTTGTGATGGAGCGTGGGTGGGAGGTAGAACTGACTGTAGGGATGTGGTGAGGAGGGCCAGGATTTGGAGAGATATCACCAGCAGTGAGAAGGAGCAGAAAAAGTGTTAGTAGGTGGGAGCAGGAGAGGGCATGAGGGGGCTGTCTGTGCTTGGAGACAGAGGATTGTATGTTAAGGAACAGTTCTGAGGAGGAGGTGAAATGGATGGGGAGGATTGAAGTGGAGATGAACAGTTCTTTACTAGGAGTAGAGATTAGGGGAGTTTGCAGAAAGTGAAGGATTATAGGGGTGAAAGTGAAAACAAACAGAAACATTGTTTACAGTGACTGGCCAGTTACCTTCAGTTCAATTCTGGTTTTAATTCTAAAATTAATCTTCACACTTCTAGGACACACTTCTAGGAATCACACTGCAGACTTGTGCTATGCAATATATGTACAACTAAGTGCATTCAGGTGTGAAGCAGAGAGGAGTGGTCTCTGCTCATCTTGGTCAGAGAATTAAGGGTGGACCAGATGCATACAATCAAGCATTGAGTAAACAAGGTCATAAATAACAGGGTAAGCTGGGGTTAGCTGAAAGGCATACCATGTGAATGCTAGGAGCAGAGAAAAGCCTGTGTGGAAAGTTGGGTGATGTACTATGTGCACTTCATAGACAGACAAGGCAGGAGAGCAGGCTGGAGAGCTGGGTACATGAACATACCATGTGAATGCTAGGAGCAGAGGAAAGTCTGTGTGGAAAGTTGGGTGATGTGCTATGTGCACTTCATAGACAAACAAGGCAAGAGAGCAGGCTGGAGAGCTGGGTGCATGAACATACCTGTAGGAAGAATAGACATGCTGGTTAGAGTGCAATGGTGGCAGATAGCAGGGCACAGTCTGTATACATCCTTCTGGTTTTAATTCTAAAATTAATCTTCACATTTCTAGGACACACTTATAGGAATCACACTGCAGACTAAAGACTCATTGACAATGAGATACAACTTATGGGTGTGATGTTAAAATGTACCTGTCATTATAGGTGACTTTCAGTATACTTTGTTCTGTATGTGGGTAGATGAGGAATAACACTATTTCTGAACTTTATATGACTCGTGTCCTGCATTTTCACCAGTTTTCCCATATGCAGGCTCTATCGCTAAAATTCAGTTTTCTCTTAGCTAGTGGGTGAAGTATAGCTGCTATGATGTCTTCCATACACAGTCCAGATAGATAAGGGATTCCAGCCATCCCATCTCTATAGCATTTCCTCAGAAGCAGTATGAAAGACATTATACAGGAGAACTGAGCAGCGTAGCTGTGAATCTAACACTGGAATGAGATAAACACTAGAAAGCAGCTGACCTAGATGGGAAAAAATTGCTATTGCACGCCTGTTTTTCGCCACCAGGAATTTTATTGCTAAAAATTGTATTTCAGAGCAACTTCCACCCCGCGGGGAATACACCAAACGTGAAATCTCTTACCTTGGTTGAAAAAAGGGTTTATTCCAAAAGAAGTGCATATTTTGACAAACTTTGGTCTCCTTGGAAGGATTGGGACTATTAATTATTGTTGTTTAATGTTGTGATAAAGATACTCTATAATATGTCTGGACTGAATGCTGGTTAGCAGGTCCTCACAAAAGTATGAAAAGACATACTGTAGGTGTTTCAGACTTTATATTTCTATGTGTACTGTAATTTGGGTTCTGGTCGAGTATGACTGGTGTTTGAAAGGGTGAGTTTGTGGGGTAGGGAACTTAGGGTTTAAATGGTCTGCTTTGGATATCATGTTTTTCTTTTCTGTAAAATGTTTTAAAAATCAAGAAAAATTTACTTTAAATTTACACCTGTTCTGCCTCTCGTTCACTGTATTCCTCTCACCCTTTTCAATAGACTTTAATAAGAAGCTGTAATCTAATCCCTCAGTGAACAGGCAGTCCATCCCTAATTTACCAGTTTTCAAGTGAAAGATAAGTTTAGGAGGTGAATGGAAGGAAAAAAATGGCACTTAGGAAGAGAACGTAGCACTTGTATATGGTAAGATGCATTACAAATTCTAGTACATATTTCTCTGCCGTATTGATTTATTAAAAACTTCCTGAAACTATATTTATTTGTGAAAAATAAAAAAACCTTTATTTAAAAGTGACAAGATCAAGTCTTTAAGACAATTTTTCAATATGGCACATTTCTGTATTTACATAGTTATCAGGCTGTATGTTCTTTGTGTTTTTCAGAACCCAGTTCTGTAGAAAGTCATTCATGTGGCCACCAATCATTTCACTGCAGTCCGCGTTTGTTCTTTTTTTCCCAACATTTCTTCAATACTTCAGCTCAATGGGATGGAAAGGAATTACCATAACCAAGTGAAATTGGATTAAGACCCCGAACTGCGTACTCCACTTCCGTCATAACCAGGGAAACACTTGTTAGGACTTTCTCACCTCGGTTGAAACTTAGGGAGCATTGTTGAGTAAGGGCTCTATGCTTTCATTGTTGTATAGATCATTTGCTGTGAATGTAAGACAAATAAACATGATCTGCAGAACTTGGTGTTGTTAATAATCCTCAATTACATCTTTTAATATGTGCACAGATGGAGTGTCAAAAAGATAATCATGCAGAACAAGTAATATTAGTGATGAGCGAGTATCTCCAAGTATTTGTCAGTGTTCGGAGATTGTTTTTTTTTTACTCAGCTGCATGATTTACAGCTGCTAGCCAGCCTGAGTACATGTGGGGGTTGCCTGGTTGCTAGGGAATCCCCACATGTAATCAAGCTGGCTAGTAGCTGTAAGTCATGCAGCTGAAGCAACGAAAAATAATTCTCCAAACACTAACAAATACTCGGAGACCACCAGAGCAACAAGTATATTCGCTCATCACTAGTAATAATCCATTTATTTATACTTTTAAATGCAGGGCTTATAAAAACAAAATGCAAAAAAACCCAACATTTCTCAGTTACTCTCAGTTACCCAGGTTCCTCCTATGTTTTTTTTGCTATGTATTTCCAACCTTGAACATTGTATGTACTTTGCAAACATGGACTAGATTCCAATAGATAGAGTCACATGGTCGGGAAGGGGTTAGCTATCTCTCCATTCAGATGTGGAGGGGCGAAGTGAGCGATTGCTGCCTCGCTGTCCAGGTTCATGGTGTCCGTGGAAGCTGAACAGCGAGGTGCCTGCATGCTGCCCTGCCACATACTCACCTGGATCGCCGCCGTCATCACCGCCGCCAAGTACTCCCCTCTGCTCCCCCTGCCGTCCAATTCCACGCCCCCGTCCTCCGCTCCCTCTCCCTTGCGCCGGTGATCACCCTCTGATCACTGCTGCTGTTGCCGGCGCTCCGTCTCCTCCTGCATATCCTCAGCCCCTCCTGCTCCGGTGATCTCCTCCCTGCTGCGCTGATCTCCTCCCTGCGACGCTGCTCTCCCCCATGCCCCGCTGATCCCCCCGTGACGCTGATCTCCCCCTGCCCTGCTGATCTCCCCCCTGCCCCGCTGATCTCCCCCTGCGCCAGTTTTCCCATTAGGGTTAGGGATGGGGCTAAACTTAGGGGGATTAGGGGTAGAGATAGGATTAGGGGTAGGGTTAGGAGTGGGGATTAGGGGTGGAGTGGGGATTAGGGGTGTAGGGTAAGGTTGGGATTAGGGGTAGGGTTGAGATTAGAGGTAGGGTAGGGTTGGGGGTAGGGTTAGGATTAGAGTTGGGATTAGGGGTAGGGTTAGGATTAGGGGTGTGTTTGGGTTAGGGTTGGAGTTAGAATTGGGGGGTTTCTACTGTTTAGGAACATCCGGGGGTCTCCAAACGTGACATGACGCCCACAAACCATTCCATCAAAGTCTGCATTCCAAGCCCCGAGGTGTGCCCAAACAGTGGTTTACCCCCACATATGGGGTATCGGCGTAATCAGGACAAACTGGACAACAAATTTTGGGGTCCAATTTCTCCTGTTACCCTTGTGAAAATAAAAAATTGCGGGCTAAAAAAAAATCATTTTTGAGGAAAACATTTTTTTATTTTCACGTCTCTGCGTTATTAACTTCTGTGAAGCACTTGGGGGTAAAAAGTGCTCACCACACATCTAGATAAGTTCGTTGGGGGGAGGTCTAGTTTCCAAAATGGGGTCACTTGTGGGAGATTTCTACTGTTTAGGCAGATCAGGGGCTCTGCAAACATAACATGATGCCCGCAGACCATTCTATCAAAGTCTGCACTCCAAAACATCACTACTTCCCTTCCGAGCCCCGACGTGTGCCCAAACAGTGGTTCCCCCCCACAGGTGGGGTACCAACTTACTCAGGACAAACTGGACAACAACTTTTGGGGTCCAATTTCTCCTGTTACCCTTGTGAAAATAAAAAATTGCGGGCTAAAAAGTAATGTTGGAGGAAAAAAAAAAGAATTTTTATTTTTACGGCTCTGCATTATAAACTTCTATGAAGCACTTGGGGGTTAAAAGTGCTCACCACACATCTAGATTAGTTCCTTAGTTCGTTAGGACATGGTGTCCTCTAACGATTGGAGCTTATTTTCCATTCAAAAAGTTAAATGGCTCTCCTACTCTTCCGAGCCTTGCCGTGCGCCCAAACAGTGGTTTACCCCCACATATGAGGCATTGGTGTACTCAGGAGAAATTGCCCAACACATTTTAAGATCCATTTTATCCTGCTGACCATGTGAAAATGAAGAAATTGAGGCTAAAAGAAAATTTTTGTGGAAAAAAAAGTACTTTTTTTCATTTTTACAGATCAATTTGTGAAGCGCCTGGGGGTTCCAAGTCCTCACTATGCATCTAGATAAGTTCCTTGGGTGGTCTAGTTTCTAAAATGGGGTCACTTGTGGGGGTGCTGCAATGTTTAGGTACACAGGGGCTCTCCAAATGCGACATGGTGTCTGCTAACGATTGGAGCTAATTTTCCATTCAAAAAGTCAAATGGAGCTTCTTCCCTTCCAAGCCCCGCCGTGCACCCTAACAGTGGTTTTCCCCCACATATGGGATTTCAGCATACTCAGGACAAATTGGACAACAATTTTTGGGGTCCACTTTCTCCTTTTACCCTTGGGAAAATAAAAAAATTGTTGCTAAAAGATCATTTTTGTGACTAAAAAGTTAAATGTTCATTTTTTTCTTCCATGTTGCTTCTGCTGCTGTGAAACACCTGAAGGGTTAATAAACTTCTTGAATGCGGTTTTGAGCACCTTAAGGGGTGCAGTTTTAAGAATGGTGTCACTTTTGGGTATTTTCAGCCATATAGACCCCTCAAACTGACTTCAAATGTGAGGTGGTCCCTAAAAAAAGGTTTTGTAAATTTTGTGGTAAAAATGAGAAATCGCTGGTCAACTTTTAACCCTTATAGCTTCATAACAAAAAAATGTTGTTAACAAAATTGTGCTGATGTAAAGTAGACATGTGGGAAATGTTATTTATTAACTATTTTGTGTCACATAACTCTCTGGTTTAACAGCATAAAAATTCAAAATTGTGAAATTTTCGCCAAATTTCCAATTTTTTTACTAATAAATGCAAAAATCAATCGACCTAAATTTACCACTAACATGAAGCCCAATATGTCACAAAAAAACAACAACTCAGAATCGCTACAATCCGTTGAAGCGTTCCTGAGTTATTACCTCATAAAGTGACACTGGTCAGAATTGCAAAAAATGGCCAGGTCATTAAGGTCAAAACAGGCTGGGTCATGAAGGGGTTAACCAGACGCAGCAATAATGTTTGTACTTTGAACTTGTAATGTCCTTAGAAGTATTCTGTCTCAATGTAGCCAGAACCCAACGATCTTTCCTGCTGGGCAACGCAGACTAAAATGTGAAAGAAGACGGCCCCGTACCAACGGAAGTGTGAAAAAAGCCTAAGGAGTAAATACATTTTTTTTGGAGGGAGGTGGGGTGTAATATGACCTTATTTTCCCTCTCTTGCAGTTTGCTGAAGTTTCCAGTTCAAGCTCTTTTAGAAGCTCCTTTCAAGTGCTGCTCAGCAAGAGCCCTACATTGCGTTCAAACAACCTGTGTTAGGGACTTTCTGCCTTTCAACGCCGACTTGTACACCAGAGAACCTCAGGGAAGAGAAGTCCTGTTCATAGATTATGTGAATGCAGTTTACGGATACTACTGAGCAGAGGATGAAAGGAGAATAAACGCTCCTTTTGAAACATGTTCAACATAGTGTTTGGAAGAGGAGGTGGCAAAATAAACTTACGAATATTATTACAGAAATTCAGAACTTTGCAAAGGCTGGTCTCTTGTTGTACAACGGTTTCTAAATGCTCTTAGTGTCTGCATGGGGCAATTATTAAATCCATAAAATCACTGACATGTAAGGGTAACATGCCGAGGCTTCTTATGTTCGCTTGGTCATTAGCGGTGAAAAGATCAAATAAATATCCCTCAACCAGATTGCAGGAGCTTTGACAAATATATCCAGTGGGATCAGTGTGAAGTTACTAAAGGTTTACTTATATCCTAATGCACTGCTGCAAGGCCTGCTACCTACAGTCATGGAATAAGAAAGCACTCCCTTCAGCTCTATGATCTTTCTTAGTGGAGCCTAACCAACTGTGTGCTCCCCATCTATTTCATCAGTCTCACATTGCTTTGGAAAGAGCCCGTGGGCTTGAGAACTGGATTTTGATGTGGTCATGCCAAAACTTCAGCACTTCGGTTATGAATTTGACGCTACGTCTGAGATCATTATTCTGCTGCAAGACCCAATTTCAGCCCTGTATAATTTGCTGGAGAAATGCTCTGGTATCTCCTCAAGAATATGCTAATTTTAAAGTGGCATTCATAATTTTTTATTGATTGCATAGGTCATTTAGCAGCAAAACGGGCCTAAATGAGTCATCCACCACCATGCTTTACAGTTGGTAAGAGAGGTTTGTGGTGATAAGCTGTGCAATAACTGAACATCACCTCGGTCCAAAGGATATTGTTCCAGAACTTGTGCTTAGCTCAGGTAAATTTGCAAACATAGAAGGTATAGTCCACTAATTAGGTAGTGATAATCTATCCATAGGATACCGGTTGGGGTCCGACACCTGGAAAACTCACCGATTAGCTGTTTGCCACACCAGAGGTACACAGCGTACAGAGCCAGAAGAGCAAAGCTCCATACACTACGTAGTGGCCATCCTTGCAGGCCACCTTTTAATTCACTTCAATAGGATCGGATGAGCCTCGATCTTTAGTGTATGAAGCCAGAAAAGCACGGATCCAACACTAAGTAGATCTGGCCACCGGCAGTGCTGAAAACAACCGAATGGTGATGGTGTTAGATGTCAAAGGCCTATTCTTAATGTCATCAAAGCAGTTTACAACCCCTTTAAGTTGTGCTGCCATTTCCAACCAACCTCCCATGAAAGCAGGTTACTTAAAAAAAAAAGACAAAAAAAAAATCACAAAATAAAGCAGTTACATTTAGCAATATCAGGTCACAATACACTACAGGATGCAGCAGACCCCACACCCCTACCATCTATGGGGGGATTGCCTAGTATTATAAATGCATGTACGTGGATAACGTTTGCATAAAGTGCCAGTCAGACAGATACGTGCAGTGCACCATGCAGTTTACAGCCATACTATTAGATTAGGTAAGGTATCGAGCATTATAAGTGCACCCCAAAGGGACAGACCCCAATTCCTCCATTCACCTTTGCTAGCTTCACCCTTTATCATGGGGTCTGCTGCATCCTTTGGTACATTAGTATTGTGATCTGGTACTAGTAAGTATGGCAGCTTTTGTCTGCAATGTAGCTTCACCGTCCATGAAAGCCCTAGTTGTTCAGTCATTTTCCTTACGGACAAAAACATGAACCTAATCGTAATGACCCCGATTCTTTAAGACGGGCATTTTGTGTGCAAGTCTTAATGAAGGTAGCCCTAGAATAAGATGTGATAAATTTGTTATAGAAGTATGTGCCTTTTTAATGAATCTGGTGTATCTTTTAACTGTTACGCGTCACCAGGAAAAACATGGAATAAATTATGATGAATTTGTTGGATGCACTTGGTCACACCATAATTTTCAAAACTTTGCCGGAGCTGTAAAGAGGTGGCGTAAAAAATTTAAAAAATTGCAAAACATTTGCAACATTTTGAGCATTATGTGGTCCCATACGGTCCGTAGAACAAAGATCTGAATAAGACAACCCATTTTTAAGCTGAAACCAACCCAGTGATCAGCTGTTATCGCCAGGGACATCCTTGTCCAACACGTGCCTCTTGGCTTTTCAAATAAATAACCGGTCATTTAATTGAGAGGGCCTGACCAAGGGATGATGGGGGTAATCGCTTTGTGATGTACATATGCCTTTATATATCCTGATAAAAAACCAATAAAGGTGTTTTCCTAACTAAAGAGAACTATTCTGTAAAAAACTCAGAACCAAGGATATCGGGTGCCCAAGCCCATCCAAAGAAAAGGAAAATGACTGAACATCTCAAGAAGCTAATGAGGAGTGCGGGGCTCTAGTACATTCTTTACAGCAAACATTACCTGTGGTCATGCCCTGCGGATGTTGAAAATCTTTCAAGCTTGCTGCCAATAAGATTTGAAGGATATCAGGCTACAAGGTAGAAAAGGAAAATCTAAGAACTACAATCAAAGTTATACTAAAACTATTAATAAAAAATAAACTTCTTCAGTGCACTACAAATACCTGCAATCCTGAAAATAGCAGAGATCTCCCTTGAGACTGGAACTCCTGTTGTAGTTCACGTAGACCCGTCACGACAGTATAATCCAGTACATTTACATGGGTAAAATCCAGGACTACTGACTGAGGTAAGGAATCTGTATAAAGGGAAAAAGATGTAAATGCATCTAGCTAACATAAAGTGACCATCAATGTCAGGCTCTGGTGTCATAACATGTTCACAATGGAGCAATGTCATCTGAGACAGCTCACTTTTATACCAATCCTTATGGATCACACCGACTTACAATTGTGACTATTCTGGTATTTTTGAGGTATTTGTTAAGGGGTAACATTTCTCCTTGTGGACAGCGACATGGCTGGCATAGCATTGTGAGGAGGCTTATCAGAAAATGTATATTAAATGGAAAGAGCATACCTAAAGAAGAATATAATGCAGTCTGCAGGGAATGCAGAACAAGCTTTAGAAGAGCTAAAGCCAGTAATGAAGTGAGGCTTGCAAGGGAGACCAAAAGCAGTAAGAAAGGATTTTGGGGGTATGTCAAAAGAAAAAGTCAAAGATGCTATAGGATTTTTACAGGATGACAAGGGTGAATTGGTCAAAAATGATATTGAGAAGGCCGAACTTTTAAATTCCTATTTTGCAACTGTGTTCTCTAAGAAAGCAATTGTAACATCAACTGATCTTCACGGTGCCGTGGAACGAAAAAAAGAATCCACACCGTCCATAAACAGGGAGATGGTGAGGCAACACATAGCTAATTTAAATTCATTTAAATCTCCTGGTCCAGATGAATTACATCATAGGGTACTGAAAGAGTTAGAGGAAATTACAGAACCACTATTCAGAATCATTGAAAATTCTGGAGACCAGGTGAAATCCCAGAAGATTGGAGAAGGACAAATGTTGTCCCTATCTTCAAAAAAGGAAACAAGATGGAGCCAGGAAATTACAGGCTAGGGAACCTTACTTCTTTACCAGGAAAGATCTTTGAACAAATTATTAAAGAGCAGGTACGTAAGTATTGGATAAGAATACAGTAATTGACCAGAGTCAGACTAATCTAATTTCCCTCTATGATGGAATCACTGACTGGGTGGATCATGGAAATGCGGCAGATATTGTAGATCTCGACTTCAGTAAAGTAAATGACCAAGTATGGGATTGACAAGACTACAGTTGGGTGGATTCATAACTGGCTCAGTGATCGTACTTAAAAATGGTAATAAATGGTTGCACATCCAATTGCAAGAGTGTTTCAAGTGGGGTACCACAAGGCACAGTCCTGGCCCCAGGTGTTGTTCAACATTTTTATAAATGATAAGGGAACTGAAGGTAAACTAATCAAATTTGCAGACAATGCAAAGATAGAAGGAATAGCTTAAACTAAAGAATAAACATAAAGGATTCAGAATATCTAGATAAGCTAGAACAATGAGCAGCGACTAAGAGAAATGAATAGGCAAGAAAAACGAAAATTACATCTGGGAGGAATAGAACCAAGCAACAGCACGTGTGAAAACACTCTGGTCATATTAATAGATCACAGATTGCACATGAGTAAACAGTGTGATTCAACAGGAACAAAAGGCAAAGTTCTAGGATGTATTAAGAGAAGCATAGAGTCTAGATCATGTGAAGTAATTATACCCCTTGGTCAGACCTCAGCTGGAATATTGTATACAATTCTGGGCACCACTTTTTAAAAAAAAGACACTAAAAGACTGGAGCAAGTACAGAGAAGAGCTATCAGGATGGTGAGTGGATTGCAAAGTATGTCCTACGAGAAAAGGGATGAAGGATCTTGGAATGTTTAGCTTGCAAAAAAAAAAAGACTAAGAGGTAACTTAATAGCTGTCTACAAATATCAAAAGTGATGTAACAGTGTAGAGGGATCATCCTAATTTTAATTTTTACATGAAAACAAGAGAAGCAAAGGAATGAAACTGAAAGGAAGAAGATACAGATTAAATATTAGAAAAAACGTTTTGACAGTGAGGGTGATCAATGAGTGGGACAGGCTGCCACGAGAAGTGGCGAGTTCTCTTTCAATGGAAGTCTTCAAACAGAGGCTGGACAGGCATCTGTCTTTAGATGGTTTATTGAATCCTGTGCTGCATGGGGGAAGAGGGTTGGGCACAATGATCATTGAGGTCCCTTCCAAATCTAACATTCTATAATTCTTTAATAACTGTTTTTTCTACTACATACATGTAGAAGTGCTCACATAAAGATACTGTAGCCTTGTCTCCTAAGCAGAATATGACTGGTAACTGACATCAGTCCCTGTCCACAATAGGCATCTCAAGCTTTCAGTTTTAGAAACACCCATGTTAGGGTTAACGAAAGGGCAAAACTAGGGTTTCACATATGAAAACATGATTTTTGGTTGCTTATGGTAAAATCTGTTTCTCAGAGCCTTCATTGGGGGACACAGTAACCATGGGTGTATGCTGCTGCCACTAGGAGGCTGACACTATGCACAAACAGAGAGCTCCTCCTCTGCAGTGTACACCCCACCAAATAGCATTCTGAAACTCAGTTAGTGAGAAAGCAGTAGGAGAAAAACAATAAAGCCGAAAGAACACAAACAGATATTTGAACTGGTAACATGGAACATAAAAGAATCAAACAGACACAGAACACCAAGGAACTGAACAACATGGGAGGGCGCTGTGTCCCCCAATGAAGGCTCCGAGAAACAGATTTTACGGTAAGCAACCAAAAATCCTGTTTTCTCTATCGCTTCATTGGGGGACACAGGAACCATGGGACGTCCCAAAGCAGTCCCTGGGGAGGGAATAACATACTTCCATCAGGTCAGAGGACTCACCGCTGCCGCCTGCAAGATCCTTCTGCCTAGGCTGGCGTCCACCGAAGCGTAGGTATGGACCTTGTAAAATTTGACTGTAGGGCGGAAGCCCTGTGGTGCACCACCCAGGAGGCGCCGACTGCCCAGGTAGAGTGAGCCTTAACCCCAGGAGGTGGCACTCTGTTCTTGACCCGGTAAGCCTCCAAATTTGCCGTTCTGATACAGTGAGTAATAGTCGCCTTGGAAGCTGGCAGGCCTCTACGCATGTCATCAGTAATGACAAAAAGAGAGTCCGTCTTCCGAAAAGAAAGAGGCCGTTCTAGCTAGGTAGATCCTCACCGCCCTGACGAGGTCTAGCTTGTTCAAAGAACGCTCCAGAGGATAAGTCGGAGCTGGGCAAAAAGGCGGCAGGACGATATCCTCCTTGAGGTGGAAGGTGGATACTACCTTCGGAAGGAAAGAAGGCGGAGGCCTCAGGACGACCTTGTCCTGGTGGATAACCAAGAAAGGAGGTCGACAAGAAAGGGCTGCCAACTCTGAAACGCGCCGGATAGAGGTGATGGCCACAAGAAAGGCCACCTTCCAAGAAAGAATTGACAGGGAAACCTCCCTGAGAGGCTCAAAGGGGATCCCCTCAGAACCTCTAGAACAATATTGAGATCCCATGAATCCACAGGAGCCCTGTACGGAGGAGCAGCATGCGCTACTCCCTGAACGAAGGTCTTGACCTGCGGTCGGGATGATAACGGCCTCTGGAAAAGGATGGAAAGCACTGAAACCTGACCCTTTAGGGAACTAAGGGCAAGACCCGCATCCAGTCCTGCCTGGAGAAAAGCCAAGATAGAAGGAAGAGAAAAGGACATAGATGAGACGTGATTGGACTCGCACAAATGGAGATAGGCCCTCCAGGTTCGATATTAGATCCTGGAGGATGACTGCTTCCTAGCCTGGATCATAGTGTGAATCACCCGATCTGAAAAGCTGGATGCTTTTAGAACAGCAGTCTCAACAGCCAACGCCGTCAAACTGAGCGGCCGAGAATTCGGGTGGCAGATAGGGACCTGAGACAACAGATCAGGTCTGTCTGGAAGCTGCCAGGGAGCGTCTGCGAGAAGGTTGACGATCTCCGCAAGCCAAGATCTTCTGGGCCAATCTGGTGCGATCAGAATGACCTGCACCCCTTCTGATAGGGGAGCACGAACTGCGACCAAGGAAGGGCCAGAGCATCGGCGCCCACCACGAGAGGATCACAGGACCTGGAGACGAACCGAGGGACCTTCCTGTTCAGTCGGGACGCCATGAGGTCCACATCCGGAGTCCCCCATCGAAGGCAAATCTGATGGAAGACCTCCTGATGAAAGGGCCATTCCCCTGCCACGAGGCCCTCGCGGCTGAGAAAATCGGCGGCCCAATTGTCCACGCCGAGGATATCACCGGAACCGTTGCCTCTGCCCAAAGGAGGATCTTGGATACCTCGGCCAAGGCCAACGAACTCCAAGACTCCCCTGATGGTTGACATATGCCACTGCTGTGGCATTGTCCATCTGAATTCGGATTGCCAGACCCCTGAGAATCCTTTCCCAGTGAAGGGACAGAAAGATGGCCCGTGTCTCGAGGACGTTGATCGGCAGAGAGGACTCCTGCACCGACCAGCAACCCTGAACAGTCAGGTGACGAAACACCGCACCCCAGCCGAGAAAAGGCTGGCGTCCGTCGTCACCACCTGCCAATGAACTGGAAGGAAGGACTTGCCCTGGGAGATGAAGGGTGACGTCAGCCACCAATTGAGGGACCGTTTGACCTGGGACGAAAGCCGAATCGGACGATCCAGAGAAAAGACAGATTTGTCCCACTGTGAAAGAAAGAATTGCCTGCTGAAGAGGTCTTGAGTGAAATTGGGCGAAGGGAATCGCTTCCAACATTGCAACCATCCTCCCCAGAACCTTCATGGCCGATCGGAAGGAAGGAAGCCAAGGGCCCTGGAGCAAGTGAACTTCCCGATGGAGAATGGTTCTCTTCTCTTCGGGAAGAAAGACTCTTGTCTGACGGGTGTCGAAGAGCATGCCTAGAAATACGAGGCGCTGGGAAGGAACGAGGCAGGACTTCTTCCTGTTCACAAGCCACCCGAAACGGGATAGGGTGTCGAGGATGATTGTCAGACTTTTGTGAGCCTGAGAAAAGGACGTAGCCTTGATGAGAATGTCGTCGAGGTACGGAGTACGGAAAGAGCTGGGTCTCTTGGAGGACGGGATTCGAAGAATCGATCCCGGGGCCGAGAAATTAATTCTATTTTGTATCCTGAGGATACAACTTCCCTGACCCATGCATCCTCCACTGAGGTGAGCCAAACATCTCTGAAGAAAAGGAGACGGCCGCCCAGCTTGGGAGATGCGCTGGGGTCTCATCGAGAGTCATGCCGAGGTAGACCTTCCAGGTCTAGGCCTGGTGGATCTACCTTGGGAGTAGCGGGAACGCCAGGAAGGGGTGGGCCTAAAGGACACCTTCTTCCTATCTTGACGTGCCTGTGGCCTTTGTTGTTGGGTAAAGGTATCCGACGCCGCGAAAAGGCGAAAGGACCAAAACTGTCGCTTTAGGAGAGACCGGCGAGGTTTGGACTGGGGAAACAGGGAACTTGTGCTCCCAGTGGCGTCCTTAATAATTTCGTCCAGGTTGGAACCAAAGAGACGCAATCCCTGAAAAGGCAGGTTGGTAAGGGACTTTTTGGAGGACAAGTCTACCTGACAGGCCTTGAGCCAAATGGTCCGAGGGATGGCAACGACATTACTGGACGCCTGAGCTGCACAAGAAGCGGCATCCAGGGAGGCAGAAACCAAATACTCTCCAGCGTGAGAAACGTGGTTGGCAAGATCCGCCAGCTGTTCTGGCGGAGCCCCAGCCAGAATGCCCCGACAGAGTTGTTTGGCCCATTTGGCTATAGACTTAGAGACCCAAAGTGGAAGCAAAGGCCGGACAAAGAGTGGACGCAGCCGCTTCGAAGGCTGACTTAGCAAAGGATTCTATAATTAGAATTAGGACCGTGTTGGTGGATAGTCTGGAGACTGGCGGGACTGACGGAGGGAGATGCTGTCCAGTTGGCGGTGAGCTCTGGAGAAAAAGGATATAGCAAAACAAGATGTTTCCCTCTTTGAAAGCGTCTGGTCGGATTCTCTCTTTCTCTGGCCATAAGCTCCTCGACTTCAGGATGAGGAGCGAAAACCTTGGAAGGTGGTTTAGACCATCTAAATGAAATACGTACGCTACTTACCTGGTAGCAGTGTTTTTTCAGGAGCCCATGACAGCACAACGAGAGAGGGGATCCACCCTTCAGGGACAGGAAACCTACAGACATAAAAGGGCGGTACCTCTCTCCCGCATCAGTTAGTTCCAGAGCATGAGAGGACCACCTTGGTTAGTAACACAGATGCAGTATACAATTATGTACATTTTATTAGATGAGTGAACATGGAAGAGGAAAAACACGAAAAGTGTCACATCATCCAAGAAAAGAATAGGGAAGGGAATATAAGGGTGCTGTCATGGGCTCCTGAAAAAACACTGCTACCAGGTAAGTAGCGTACGTATTTATTCAGTCGCCATGACAGCACAACGAGAGACTTTCAGAGAAATAAGAAACATTAGGGAGGGATAACAGCCTCAAGTACCCTTCTCCCAAACGTGAGGTCTGAGGAACTACCCAGATCTAATCTGTAGTGTTTAAGAAAGGTAGATGGAGAAGACCATGTGGCCGCCTTACATATGTCTTCTATCGATACTTCTGACCTCTCCGCCCATGAAGATGCTACGGCCCTCGTGGAGTGTGCCTTTATACCGTCTGGAACTTCGTTGCCACCTGCCGTATAAGCGAGAGAGATCGCCTCCCTGATCCATCTGGCTAAGGTGTTTTTAGATACTCTAAGACCCTTCCTCACTCCCTGATAAGCTACAAATAAGGAGTTATCTTTTTTCCAGTCATTCAAAACAGAAATATATTTAAGGAGGCATCTTCTTACATCTAAGGAATGAAATCTACGTTCCTTATCATTGGAAGGATTAGAGCAAAACGAAGGTAGGACTACCTCTTGTAATCTATGGAATTTTGAAGCAACTTTTGGAAGATAGAGGGGATCAGGCTTCATGATTACTCTATCCTCCCTAAACTGCATGTATGGTGGATGTCTGGAAAGTGCCTGCAGATCACTAACCCTTCTTGCAGATGTGAGTGCGACCAAAAGGGCTGTTTTGATAGAAAGGATTTTTACAGGGATAGTATCGATAGGCTCGAATGGAGCTTGCGTTAAGGCTGAGAGTACCAGATTTAGGTCCCATGGGACTAACTTTTGTTTTATGATTGGTCTGGACCTAGTCACTGCTTTGAAAAACCTAGAAATCCAGTGATTGCTGGCCAAGTTAAAATTGTCTAGCGCCCCCAGAGCCGATACTTGAACTCTCTCTAGACCTTTCTGTAAAAATTCAAGAATCTGATTTATACACGGTTTTTGGTTAATCTGAGCCCCTGTACTTGATAGAAATTTTCTCCAAACTCTAACATAGATGTTTGTCGTAGTGGGTTTTCTACTCTTAAGGAGTGTATTTATTAGATCCTGAGAGAATCCCTTCTCCCTTAGTAACAATCTCTCAAACTCCACGCTGCTAGATGTAAGTTGGCTACTCGCGGATGAAGGATTGGGCCTTGGGAGAGCAGATCTGGCAATTCTGGAAGAATCCACGGTTGGCAGACAGACATCTTTCTCAGCCAAGGGAACAATGCTCTTTTGGGCCAAAATGGGGCTATTAGGATTACCCGGGCTCTGTCCCCCCGAATCTTCCTCAGAACTAATGGGATTAGGTTTAGAGGGGGGAAGGCATAAGCGAGACTGAAGTGCAATGATATCAGAAAAGCGTCTACTGCATATGAGTTGTCTCTTCGATCTAGGGAGCAGAATTGTTGTAATTTTTTGTTCTCCCTGCTGGCAAAAAGGTCTATTTCTGGACAACCCCACATCTGTATGATCTGCTCGAAGATAGCTGGATTCAGCGACCACTCTCCCTGTTTGAGCTTGTTGCGGCTTAGATAGTCGGCTTTGGTATTGAGACTTCCCTTTATATGAAGAGCCGTTAGAGAGAGAAGATGTTTTTCGGCCATCTGAAAAATATGATTTGCGACCTTCATTAATGAACTGGATCGCGTACTTCCTTGACGATTAATGTAGGCCACGGTTACCCGGTTGTCCGATAACAGCCTGACGTGTCGACCCTGTAGGGGTATAAGGAACCTTTTTAAGGCGTTTTGTACAGCCAATAGCTCTTTCAGATTGGAGGATGAGTCCTGCTCCGACTGAGACCATAGCCCCTGAACGCAATCCTCCCCTAAGTGAGCCCCCCAACCCTTAGGGCTAGCATCCGTAGTTAATACTCTAGATATATGATTTGTCCAAGGAACCCCCTACAAAGATTCGACGCATGTGTCCACCAAACAAGTGAATGTGTAGTTTCCGCAGAAAGTGAAAATTTACTGTCGAGGTGAGCTTCTAGACGATAGGAATTGTGTAAGACGTCCCACTGTAGTGTCCTGGTGTGGAACTGCGCCCAGAGAACCGCCGGGATACAAGAAGTGAGGGAACCCAAGAGAGACATTGCACTTCTCAAAGACACTAAGGGATTGCCGATTGCCCTGGTGACTAGTCGTTGAATCTTAGCTATTTTTGCATCCGGAAGGCGACATTCCTGCCGACTAGAGTCTATAATAAACCCCAGAAACTCTTGTGATGTTAGGGGCTGTAGACGTGATTTTTTAAGGTTGATAATCCAGCCTAACCTGTGCAATGCTCCCATTACCTTCTCTAGCTGGTCCTTACAATGTGATTCTGAATGACCTACAATCAGCAAATCATCCAGGTATGGGATTATTAATATGTCTTGTTCATGCAGGTGTGCCATAACCTCCACCATGATTTTTGTGAACACCCGGGGTGCAACAGCGACTCCGAAGGGAAATGCCTGATATTGGAAATGCTCTACCGTGCCGGCAAGTGAAACCGCCACCCTAAGGAATTTTTGGTGATCTACATGTATTGGAACATGGTAGTAGGCATCTTTGAGGTCTAAGACGACCATAAAACAATGGTTGAAAAGTAACTTTATTGCCGTTTTAACTGATTCCATCTTGAAGGATGGAATCAACAAAAAATTGTTCAGTCCTTTTAAGTTAATAATCGTGCGATATGAACCGTCAGGCTTTTTGATCAGGATTAGAGGGGAATAGAACCCCCTACCTTCCTCTTCTGTAGGGACTCTAGTCAGAACCCTCTTCTGTTGGAGTTCCCGGACCTCTGACTCCAGCGCCAACTGCTCTGTAGAGGAGGAACGAACAGGTGTCAACTTAAACTTGTCACGAGGAATATGGTGGAAATCGAATTTTAAGCCCTTTTCCACAATGCCTAGAATCCATGGACTGTTCGAGATCTGTACCCAGGCCGGGTAGAAGGCCAAAAGCCTACCCCCCACCTGGTCCGCCAGTCATTGTGGTTTCTTAAAATCTCGTGAAGGATTAAACATAAATCCTTTACCCCTTCTTCTGGTACTGTCATATCTGTTAGCATCCCTGTTAGAATCCCTGTTTGGTCTTCTGCGGTTAGACCATCCTCTATTGGAGTCCCGTCTATAGAAGGGTCTTCCTAGGAAAGGGAAGCGTTTCTTACTATCTCCCGCTTTTTCTAACAGTTCATCTAGGACAGGTCCGAATAAATGAGCTCCCTCGCAGGGAATGCTACACAATTTTGTTCTGGCTTGTAAGTCCCCTGGCCAGCATTTTATCCATAGCGCTCTTCTGGCTGCGTTAGATAACGCCGAGGACCTGGCAGCCAATCTGACCGAGTCTGCCGACACGTCCGAGAGGAAAGCTGCAGCATCTTGGATTATAGGCATAGAGGCTAATATTTCAGCTCTGGGGACTTTATCCTTGAGCTGATTTTCAAGGTGACCTAACCACACCATCAAGGATCGAGCTGTACAGGTGGCTGCTATTGCTGGTCTCAAGGATCCAGCCGAAGTCTCCCAGGCTCCCTTAAGGAAGCCATCAGCCTTCCTGTCTAATGGGTCTTTTAGGCTCCCCAGGTCGTCAAAAGGGAGAGATGTCTTTTTGCACGCTTTGGCGACTGCCGCATCTAGTTTCGGGACTTTATCCCACGAGGATGAAGCCTCCTCCTCGAAGGGATATCTTCTTTTAAATGCAGGCGGAAGTGACCCCTTCCTCTCGGGCTTCTTCCATTCCTTTGAAATCAGCGTCTTAATCTTATCGACGACTGGAAAGGCCCTTCGAGATTTTCGCTCTATACCTCTGAACATAACGTCCTGAATGGAACACTCCGACTGGGTGTCCTCTATCCCCATTGTACTGTTGACCATTTTAACCAGATGGTTAACTCTATCCAGGGACAGACAGGCCCGACTAGAGTCCAATTCTTCAGAGGAGGCAGATGATGTAAGGGACCCCGAGCTCAGCTCCCCCGAGTCCGATAACACTTCTGATACAGGGGATGACTTTTTAACTTCCGTTATACGAGACCTGGATCTCACAGAACTTCTAACTTCTTGTCTAACCATCTCCTTAATTGCAGATTCAGATCAGGAGCCTCTTCCTGTAGTAACTGTTGTACACAGGATTTGCATAATCTTTTTAAATGCCCATCCGGAAGCGGCTCTGCACACTCGGCACACTGCCTATGTTTGGCCTTAGTTAGACACTTCCTCCCCTAGTAAGGAGAGAGGGAATATAAGGGGAACAATCAATCAATAAGTGAACTTTCACGGAGATCACTTACCCAGCCAGAAATGAGTGGTACCGTAGACGGGGGGTCCTTCGTAGCCGATGGTTCCTTACGGCTTGAGGACTCTGGTCTTGGCTTCTGGGCCCCTTTAGCTCCACCAGCGCGGCTACTGCCACTAGACCGACGCTGGGAGCTTCTCCGAGGCTTTTCAGACTGAAGCTGCTGCTGCTGGCTGCTCTGAGTTCCTTCTGGCGACTCCATTATGGACCGAGTCAGGAACACTCAGCAGCCCATGTGCGCAGCCTTAAATAGCCTCCATGCCCCCAGGGTACCGCCCCCGGATGGGGGTCAGCAGGGAGCTCCAGGTGCCGGTGACGATAGTAATATCGTTAGGGTCCGCTGCCCGCCGATTGAACCGACGGACCCCCCCGGGGCTAGGCCCGCCCCAGACGCCGCCAGCGGCCGGAAAAACGGCGCTACTGCGCATGCCCGGCCGCGTCATCAAGTCGCGCCGCCCTCTGCGTCATCCGGACACGCCCCTTCCGGACGCTGCAGCGGCCGGCAGGCAGAGAAGTGGTCCAGGATGGCAGCAGACCCCCCGGATCGATATGGGCCCCCACCGCAGGGCACGGGCAGACCCGGAGGACCCAGCAGACGCAGCACCAAGCCCCCCCACAGCAGGTACAGCTGCGGCCACCATAGAAGCCAGCTTATAATCTAAGGCTGCTTCCTCCTGCTGACACCTACACAGGCAGTCCCCCTGCCGTGTGGTGCATCCTGTCCCCTGATCAGGCCGAGGTAGGGGCCCCCGCTACCTGGATCGGCGTGTCAGGAGTGGGATCTTCATATCTTCGACCTTCTTCGCTAGGCCTGCCTGAAGAGGTTCCACTGTCAGGGACAGGAAACCAACTGATGCGGGAGAGAGGTACCGCCCTTTTATGTCTGTAGGTTTCCTGTCCCTGAAGGGCGGATCCCCTCTCTCGTTGTGCTGTCATGGCGACTGAATAAACCGCCTGATTTGCGTGTCCCGTAGAGGAATTTTGATGCCACAGGTCTGACTGATTGCTCCAATGAGGCTCTGAACCATATCCCTCATGCTAGTGATTTGGTTCGAATCCAGTTCCAAAACATCCTCCGAAGGCGCATCTGAGAACGCTTCACCTAAATCGGGGGAGGAAGACCGGGAAGAAGCAGACTGCAGAGGCAGACCGAGGGACGAGATGGAACGGGAAGAGAACTCCGACCGGCGTTCCTGTCTGAATCTCTTGCAGTCTAAATTGGAGGGCTCGGATGGATCTTCCTGCGACCCGCTGGCTACTACGGGAGTCTGCAGGGGCAACCGATCAAGTACGGACACCAGGGTCTGAGACACCCTTGTCAGATCTGCTACCGATTGTGTCAGAGAGGAAGCCCAACCTGGGGTAGAGGCGTCACTCTGAAGCAGAGCAGCAGGGGATCCTGTGCGGTGGGCACAGTGGGGTTGCTGCAGACCTGACAGAGGGGCGAGGACTGACCTGAGTGAAGCCTGCCGTTACAAGACGAACAGACGAAGTGCTTGACTAAGGCAGAGGAAGTAGAGGAGGAAGCAGTGGGACGAGAACGACCTCCCTTAGAGTTAGACATGGTGAGCAGACCCACTAAGCGATGCCAGTAGGTTAGGGGACAGAGAGGCAGAGCAGGGCTACTACAGTACTGTGCAGTCCTGCTTGCAGGAAGAGGGTCTTCAGAAAGAGGCACTATCCGGCTCCAGGAATGCCCAGTCACGAGGGGGACAAAGCGTGCTGAAAAGCCCGGTCTTGAAAACAGGAAGAGGAGGGGGCGGCACCACAACGCTGTGACACGGGAGAAAGCAGGCTCCGGAGGGGGTGGAGCTAACCGCCGACAGGAAGGAGCTAAGAGATGGGCGGGAGAAAAGCCCGCCCGAAGAGCAGCAGAAAGGAGGGCGGAGCCAATGCTGCAGCTAGGCCCGGGAAAAGCCGGGACCTAAATTTGTAGCTGGTGCCCTCTGGAGTATGGGGGAGCGGCGCGGTGCAACCTGGAGCGCCGAAAACAGAGCGATCGGGTCCCCAAAACCCCTGGATCAAAGGGAGAAATAAATAATCACTGATCGCTGCAGCTAGGACACGGGGAAGCCGGGACCCAGACTACAGCTGACTGCCCGAGGATGGGAGAGCGGCTTGCAAGCCCTAAATCAGACCTTCAGGCACCAAAGGTAACTGAATCATGGGGGAAGACCCCTAAGGCCTTCTATAAAGGAATTCCCTCTCTCTTTTTTTTTTAACTAAAATTCCCATCTTCTTACTTCTTCTCTTCTTATCTTCACTGCACCTGGGGGGACAAGAGGAAAAGTACCTCCCTGTCCAGGAAAGATCAGACTTCCGAAGATCTTGCGATGTGGGACGTCCTCGTCTCCTTCAACTGACAGGCTCTGGTGGGCGAGTGGGTGGGAGACGGAGGCAGGACCGGGTCCAGATCACCTCAACACGCTTCTGTGTTAGGGGCTGGGGTCCAGCCGAGTAGACGTGCGAGGATACGGGGTGGCAGTACACCCCGTACTCATAGTCTCTTTGTGGGAGTACAGTAGTGATCGTTCACACTGTATCCCTCCGGTACCTGAAAAGGAACGACACACAATGAGGTAGATATGGGTCTAACAAAAGACCCGTGTCCACCTCCTACTGACACTAAGCTAAACTGAGTTTCAGAATGCCAGTCGGTGGGGTGTACACTGCAGAGGAGGAGCTAACTCTTTTTGTGCATAGTGTCAGCCTCCTAGTGGCAGCAGCATACACCCATGGTTCCTGTGTCCCCCAATGAAGCGATAGAGAAATAAAGGTTAAACCAATCTAAGTGTTAAAATTTGTACAAAAAGCGCGCAGATAGAGCCGACATAAGACATCTGGGTCCATACATTGTCTGCAGAGATCACGTGATGAAAGAAAAAAAAAGAATTAAGGTGGCACGATGGTTAAGCAGAAGGTGACAGGAACCATTTTAATTTAAAAATAAAAAGGTAGTAAAATCATCGAGAACATAAATTAAATCCATCCATGTCACTACTTATCTCCCACACTAATGCCTTTCCAATGCTGTGGGCCCTGGGTCTCCGAGAGCTTGTGTGACATTGTTACGCCGCTATGTGAACACTGCAACCAATCAACAATTGCAAATGGGATTTCTTCACCAACACTTCATTCAGATGAACCTTGGACATCCAAAGGACGTGTGATAAATTCAACCTTTTATTGGCTGCTGATTGTTATGCCACATGTGCACTGCAGCCAAGGTCACACAAGCCTTCAGAGACCAGGCACCAACATTTCTGAAACAGCTCCGGTATGGGAGAGTAGTAGCTGTTTTTTTTATTTTATATGGAAGAATATAGTGTTTAACAATGGGATGTCCAAGCAGTGGACAACCCCTTCAATATCCACTAGTGACAAGGAATAACCTTTCCAGCGTTGCTAGACAGACAAAGTGGTTCCTGAAAGCTGTTCTACTAAACACAAATGACACCGAAAGGTTGGAAATGACAGCAACGCCACCAGATGTAGTGGGGCGCCTAAAGAAAAACAAATGTTGGCATGTAGAGACAAGAGACAGTAAATTCTGGGTAGGGGAATGGTTTGTGCCATGTGTATATAGGTTTTAAGAGGTTGACGTTGACCATATTATGGTCAGGAGAGGGTTCGTTTGAGGAGAAGCGACATAGTGCAGATAAAAGGCTCATCACTGATCCAGACGTAAAATCATGAATGTGAGGGCAATCATCAGACATCCTAATGAGATAGTGAGAGCTCCAGATTATTGACATTATGGTGTACAGTCAGAATGCGTCATTGGAATTCTCACTGATGGCCAAATAACACTTCCATAGAGTTGACCAAATTAAAACGCTACATGAACTAACTTCATTTACCTGTACATGCTTTATCGTGAATCGTGTCTCTCAAATATTCCACAGCTGGAAAACTAAGACCACTCATGATCATTAGAGTTAGGCCATTTGGATCGATTACCTAGGAAAGGAAAAAGCACAGTGAGAAACATTTCTAAAGGGGTATTCCACTTTCAGCAAACTATTGCGATGGACTTTTTTTTTTCATTCATGCTTGGGTTCTTCCAGATATCTCTGCTTGAAGTCCTATAATAGAAACCTTCATTACTTCCTTCTAAGGAATAGAAAATTGTGCTGGTTATGTGTGGGGGGCAGGACTGATTCCAATACAGTTGTCACGGCTGGGTATGACAACAAAGTAAAAAATTAATGTTCCTATCAAATGAATGGAAGCAGTGATCTTGAAACCCCTTCAAAGTGCAGACATGTATTTATATCCCTTGTAATCCTACGTTTACCTTAATCTTAGGTCTTGCAATGGAAAAGCAAAGAATGATCAGTGAAACAAGGATACCAAGAAGGATCCCATACTGGATTTCCCAGAATGAAAGAAAGAAGGTGACCAGGAAAGGAATCAAGTCAATTTCTGAAAAGAAAAGAAAGCAGCATGTAAAAATCCACCTCTATACAACATCTGGGCAATAACACAGCACCCAGAGACTCCTGAGGGCCCTATTGTCACTACACGCCTCTTATGTCACACATGAGTAGAACAGAAAATACAGTGTCAAACACAAATCATTCTACCTTGCCTTAGACCATGGAGCCGTACAGTGCACTATATGATGGCACAACAAAGCTCCATAGTATAGAGCTACAGTGACTCCTACATGCAGCTAAGTCTCCTCTACACTGTTCCGCCATTTGCACAAGACCTTAAAGGGTTTTGTGCTCAAAATTTTTTTTACAAAGCAGGAAGTAAGGAAAAAAAAAGTTAATAACTGCTCACGGTTTAAAAAAATATTTTTTTTCAGTGGCATGGCCTGCTGCTGTACAGACATTGGTGAGTGATGTCATGTCTACTGAGACATCATGTCACATGACTATAGCAGCCAATCATGGCATGGCCTTGTAATACTGCACTGCATCACTACCCATCAGACTAGATAAAACAGGGGTTTAAACGGAATTTGTCACCCCCTGGATGTACAGGACCTATTGTTATGGGCATACAGGTAGCAGAAATATTACACTAGTCCTACCTGTATGCCTCATATTAATGGTCTTGTTGTAGAGAAATTTTATATTCTTTTCTTATGCTAATGATTTCTTCCAGGTTCCGGGACGTACAGTGCCTGGAAGAAATCCATGCCTCCTGTCCTCATTACAATACTATCCCCCTCCCATGCACATCAGCTTTGGCCCCAGAAGCCTGCGCCCTTCACTCCCTCAGAAATACATACCTCATTTTCCCTTCTGTGGGCACAGATTTCAGGGATCTTCTGTGCAGGCGCCTTCAACTCCAGTGTGCGCCAATAAGGTTCTCCCCACTTCCTCTCTGTGTAGTCATCGCTATGTACACATGGTTCCTAGAGAAGGAAGTGGAGAGGGCACCTTATCTACGCGCACGCTGGAGGTCACAGTGACTGGCTGGCGCCTGCGCAGAAGGTCTCTGAATTCAGTGCCCACAGAAGGGAGGATGTGGTATGTATTTCTGAGGGAGTGCAGGGCGCAGGATTCTGGGGCCAGAACGGACGTGCAGGGGAGGGCGGTAGTATTACACTGAGGAGAGGAGGCAGGGAATTCTTCCAGGCACCGCACGCCCCGAAGCCTGGAAGAAATCATTAACCTAAAGACAGAATATAACATTTCCAAACAAAAAGACCATTAATATGAGGCATACAGGTAGGAGTAGTGTAACATTTCTATCACCTGTATGCCCATATTAATAGGTCATATACATCCCGGGGGTGATTCTCTTTAAAGTACTGGAAACAAACAGAATTTAATTTCCTGACATCTTGCACCCACCAGCTGAGATTTCTGCCGCATATAAAGTGTACTTCATGGTATTGAAATTTATTAAAGATAATAAAAAAAAAGTATATAGGTTTCATAAATCAATTTTTATGTTTTTTCAAGGCTTACAATATAGATGACGCATCCATACCTGATCAGCTGTTATCAGGATGAAATCACTTAGTGGAGCTAGCTGTTCTCGAACTCTGCTTCACGTGACTAGGTGAAAGATGCTACTGCGCATGCACCGCCATTTTGCTGAAGATAATTTTTTTTTTTTCAAAGCCATTATTATATGCAGTATGCAAAATAGGAGGAAGGTCACTGAAGGATCAGTGACCTGTCAGAGGCCAATACAGATGAATATGTAAGCAGAGCACTACATAAAGACCCCCCCACAGGCCACCCAGAACACGCGAATCTCATTAACTATATATCTAATATATAATTGCCTAGAATACTACTTCCTGCAATTTGTGCCAACTTCCGTGGCTTTGTCGGGAGCTAATGTCCGGAGCTAATGTCCGGAGATAATGTCCGGAGCTAATGTCCGGAGCTAATGTCCGGAGCTAATGTCCGGAGGTAATGTCCGGAGATAAGTGACGTCACCAGTGTCCTACACCCAGGCAGAGCACAGGGGCCCCAGGCAGCATATGGGGCCCCAGGCAGAGCACAGTGGTCCCAGGCAGAGCACAGGGCCCCAGGCAGCATATGGGGCCCCAGGCAGAGCACAGGGGCCCCAGGCAGCATATGGGGCCCCAGGCAGAGCACAGGGGCCCCAGGCAGCATATGGGGCCCCAGGCAGAGCACAGTGGCCCCAGGCAGAGCACAGGGGACCCAGGCAGAACATGGGGCCCCAGGCAGAGCACAGGAGCCCCAGGCAGCATATGGGGCCCCAGGCAGAGCACAGGGGACCCAGGAAGAGCACAAGGGCCCCAGGCAGCATATGGGGCCCCAGGCAGAGCACAGGGGCCCCAGGCAGCATATGGGGCCCCAGGCAGAGCACAGTGGCCCCAGGCAGAGCACAGGGGCCCCAGGCAGAACATGGGGCCCCAGGCAGAGCACAGGGGCCCCAGGCAGAGCACAGGGGCCCCAGGCAGCATATGGGGCCCCAGGCAGAGCACAGGGGCCCCAGGCAGCATATGGGGCCCCAGGCAGAGCACAGTGGCCCCAGGCAGCATATGGGGCCCCAGACAGAGCACAGTGGCCCCAGGCAGAGCACAGGGGCCCCAGGCAGCATATGGGGCCCCAGGCAGAGCACAGTGGTCCCAGGCAGAGCACAGGGGCCCCAGGCAGCTTATGGGGCCCCAGGCAGAGCACAGTGGCCCCAGGCAGAACATGGGGCCCCAGGCAGAGCACAGGGGCCCCAGGCAGAGCACAGGGGCCCCAGGCAGAGCACAGGGGCCCCAGGCAGAACATGGGGCCCCAGGCAGAGCACAGGGGCCCCAGGCAGCATATGGGGCCCCAGGCAGAGCACAGTGGCCCCAGGCAGAGCACACACCAAATCGGAGGCCGAGGGGCCCCGCCAACCAAATCGGAGGCCGAGGGGCCCCGACCACCACATCGGAGGCCGAGGGGCCCCGCCCACCAAATCGGAGGCCGAGGGTCCCCGCCCACCAAATCGGAGGCCGAGGGTCCCCGCCCACCAAATCGGAGGCCGAGGGTCCCCGCCCACCAAATTGGAGGCCGAGGGTCCCCGCCCACCAAATTGGAGGCCGAGGGTCCCCGCCCACCAAATTGGAGGCCGAGGGTCCCCGCCCACCAAATCGGAGGCCGAGGGGCCCCGCCTACCAAATCGGAGGCCGAGGGTCCCCGCTCACCAAATCGGAGGCCGAGGGTCCCCGCCCACCAAATCGGAGGCCGAGGGGCCCCGCCCACCAAATCGGAGGCCGGGGGTCCCCGCCCTCCAAATCGGAGGCCGAGGGGCCTGGCCCCGCCCACCAAAGCGGAGGCCGAGGGGCCCCGCCCACCACATCGGAGGCCGAGGGTCCCCACCCACCAAATCGGAGGCCGAGGGTCCCCGCCCACCAAATCGGAGGCCGAGAGTCCCCGCCCACCAAATCGGAGGCCGAGGGGCCCCGCCCACCAAATCGGAGGCCGAGGGGCCCCGCCAACCAAATCGGAGGCCGAGGAGCCCCGCCCACCAAATTGAAGGCCGAGCGGCCCCGCCCACCAAAGCGGAGGCCGAGGGGCCCGGCCCCGCCCACCAAAGCGGAGGCCGAGGGGCCCCGCCCACCACATCGGAGGCCGAGGGGCCCCGCCCACCACATCGGAGGCCGAGGGTCCCCACCCACCAAATCGGAGGCCGAGGGTCCCCGCCCAACAAATCGGAGGCCGAGGGTCCCCGCCCACCAAATCGGAGGCCGAGGTTCCCCGCCCACCAAATCGGAGGCCGAGGGTCCCCGCCCACCAAATCGGAGGCCGAGGGGCCCCACCAACCAAATCGGAGGCCGAGGGTCCCCGCCCACCAAATCGGAGGCCGAGGGGCCCCACCAACCAAATCGGAGGCCGAGGGGCCCCGCCCACCAAATCGGAGGCCGAGGGGCCCCGCCCACCAAATCGGAGGCCGAGGGGCCCCGCCAACCAAATCGGAGGCCGAGGGGCCCCGCCCACCAAATCGGAGGCCGAGGGGCCCCGCCCACCAAATCGGAGGCCGAGGGGCCCTGCCCACCAAATCGGAGGCCGAGGGTCCCCGCCCACCAAATCGGAGGATAAGGGGCCCCACCCACCAAATCGGAGGCCGAGGGGCCCCACCAACCAAATCGGAGGCCGAGGAGCCCCGCCCACCAAATCGAAGGCCGAGCGGCCCCGCCCACCAAAGCAGAGGCAGAGGGACGCCGCCCACCAAATCGGAGGCCGTGGGGCCCCGCCAACCAAAGCGGAGACCGAGGGTCCCCGCCCACCAAATCGGAGGCAGAGGGACCCCGCCCACCAAATCGGAGGCCGAGGGGCCCCGCCCACCAAAGCGGAGGCCGAGGGTCCCCGCCCACCAAATCGGAGGTCGAGGGTCCCCGCCCACCAAATCGGAGGCCGAGGGTCCCCACCCACCAAATCGGAGGCCGAGGGTCCCCGCCCACCAAATCGGAGGCCGAAGGTCCCCGCCCACCAAATTGGAGGCCGAGGGTCCCCGCCCACCCAATCGGAGGCTGAGGGTCCCCGCCCACCAAATCGGAGGACGAGGGGCCCCACCTGTGAAAATTTTACTGTGAAAATACCTGATGGGCACACAAGTATGCGCCAGTATGGGTACTAAGAGCTTTTCCACATAATAATGAAATATTTTAAAATGTCATAGAACATACCAATATACATAGTTATTGATACATATTATTTATTATTTACATTATTGTTCTTAAGCAAAGAACCGTTGTTGTGGCATTTGCCACAACACGCAAAGTTGTTGTCTGATGTCTTTCATCACTCCCCTCATAAGCATGTTCATGGATCCTGTGTAACTGTACCTTAAATAACAAGAATTGTCAAGAGCTGGTGAGTGCAGCCATTTTTTGTTCTTTCTTACTATTATTTATTAATTGTATTATTCTTACATTTGAATAAATAAAGTATATATGGATTCTAGACTCCCGATTCTTTAGAATCGGGCTGCCATCTAGTAAAGAATAAACAACAACCACAAGACAAATTTCGTCATCTCAGGTATCATTTTAATCAGCATAACGGTGCCAACCAGACACTGTCTGTAGTCTGTAGTTTACTGAGCAAAATCCTGCTGCCAGATTCCCTTATTGTAACATTCCTGATTAAGATAGGTATATAATTCAAGAAAACATGCAGCATTATACACGGACAAGTCATATGTCAGCTGCAACTAATTCATTTTAAGCTCTATTATTTCAGTATACGAGAAAGATAACTTGGGATAGGCAATTCATTTTTGTACTTCCATTCTATAATCATCCGTAAAACTATAAACATTAAAGGGGTTTTCTGGTTTTACAGTAATACAGCTTTTTACTCTATATATGAAGAGTTATACAATTTTCTATATACTGTAGGTGTTGTCTGCCTCTGCCACCAGTGGTACAACTAATCAACGGGAGGGCAAAGAGGGGGCAGCTGTGTAACTGGAGTTAAGGTACAGGCCAGAATATGGTAGCACATGGGGCATCGCTCCACCCACTAGTTTTGCATGCTACCACCTCCCTCACTGGTGATTGACAGTGTTGGCTTGCCTGAGCATTCGATGCAGGTAGTACTTGCTCCAGGCAAGCTACCGCTGTCAATCACCAGGATGAGACGTGGGAGCATGCACACCCAGTGGGTGAAGCGATGTGCTGAACCTCATGGCCACACCAAGGGTGCACTGAACACGTTCAACTAATGTATATAGGAGAGCCAGCCAACATCCATCTAATAGAGTACAGCGGGATTAAGGGAGTGATTTTACTAGAGGCCATTTTTATTTCTTTTTAATGGTGTGGCCATTTATTCTTTCTTTCTGCCTTTCTCTAAGTGCTGCCATATTGGAGGTACATGCTCCTTCCAGTAATTGTCTGTATAGCCAGTCCAGCAGGTAGCGTGTGTCTTACGGCAGCTCTAGTGAACAAAGGTTGGGCATGGCCACACGTAGCGACCTCCGGATGAGAGGACATGACAAAATGTGCCAACACCTCATTGATTGCTAACACCAAGATGATTTTGCAGGCAAATAGCTACTACACACAAAAATCAATGTGAAAACTGCCCAGATTTGTGGCATTACTGGGCACCATGGCTGCGTTCACCCACATCACTGTACCTGCTCTTAAAACCAGGAGGGGCTGTAAAGCAGATCTATACAGAGTTATTTGAATATACAGTCTAGATATCCTGCTTTATCTAAGCCACCAGCAAAGTAAAATCTCCGAGCGGAGATAAGGGCGGGAAAAGTCTTTGCGCCAATCCCAACCGAGAGAAACATCAATGCCAAACTGCTCTCCTCTAGGATGGAGAAAACTGTCTCTAGCGCCACTGTTAGGAGGCTGCCCTCTACGTTTTTCCTTTTATTACTTACTTTTAACTTTCCACAAGGTTTTGCAGATCCTAAGGTCAAACATTGGAGCAACAGCAGAGATGATAACTGCAGCAAGAGCAGCTTTGGGAATGTAGAAGAATAGAGGAGTGAGGTATCCAAGTGAACATAACACTAGCAGCCCTGTAAAGGCAAGGGACAGGTCATAACACGCTGGGTGGAAGCGCTACAAGTTTATCTTTCTGCACACATTTCTATAATATAAGGTGTATTCATTTATATTCAAACTTAATTACACTATTGACGGATGGTAAAAAATGCTTTTAAACCTTTTTGTTGTGCTTTTTGGGCTCCTTCCGCAGTGACAAAAGCCCGACCATAGGGTCTCATTGGACTCTGTCCCATGAATCAGTCAGATGACTAAAATCTCGGCAAGTGCCAAACCTGGAATAAGTGATGTGCACACAGAGTGCAAACACCTCCAGGAGTAACATGGCCAAACCTTTACACATTTGTGTGAATTCAACTTAAAAAGGAACCGGTCTGATCTGTGGACACAATGGTATAGAGGAGAAGCGGAGCAGAATTATATATAGGTTTGTGGCAAGAGATTCAGTATAAATGATAATTTATTCATTGACTTCCCTGCTGTCTGTATACATATGAGTCCAGTGGGTGGTCCTAGTCAGTGACTGACAGTCATCTCTGCATGTAGTCATACAGGGAAGACTGTCAATCACTGTGTAGGACCGCCCACCGGACTGCTATGTCTACAAACATCAGGGATTTCATTAACAAACAAGGTTTACTTTTGCCACAACACTGTACAGTATATGAATATGATCAGCTCCCAACAGCCTGCAGATCAGATACTATTACTAAATATGACAGGTTCCCTTTAAGTCAGATATTAATTACAGATGCAAATACAGTCAAGGCAGAAAAAACAACAACAATCATGCACAGACACCTTTTTGGAAACTCTTTTGGCCTTAAAAAGATCCTCTATGAACCCAGAAAGTGCTAGTTTATCATTATGGTTTGTCCTGATGAAGAAGTAGGTTTTACTTCGAAACGCGTTGACAAATAAGACCACATGTCAACTATTCCAGTCTCTTACTCCTTTCTGGACCATTGGCAGTGCAGATTATTACCCACTTATATCAGCCTCACAAAGTCCTACCTAATAGCATATGTAGCTACAAAGTAATGTTCATGAGGCATGGGTTCTTGTGTTGCGTGCGCTCACCTGTGAGGATGCCGCCTGCGGGGGTACATGCTCCCGTCTGTGAATTAAGTGCTGTTCTAAATACAAGAACAAAATCAGGATGATGAATATCTGTTTAGGGTGATTTTTCACCAATTTACGATTTTCTCACCTCCCAAAGCTTCCCGTTACAGGATAAGCGGAGAGGAAGGAGCCTAAAAAATTTGTCATTCCTATAAAAAGAAATAATAAAAATGTATTGATATGAATTCCAATGAAAGTAGTTATAAACCATTTAGTTAGTTTCACGAGGTAACGTTTCTCCTTGCGTAGAGTGACATGTCAAGCCTGATATGCCAAGGTGAGGAGACGTTTAAGCCACAATGCTCCTCAGGGAAATCTGCACATTGTCTCTTCAGAGAGGAAGAGGGTTAGACCTCTAGTGCCACCTATAGGAAGTCCTATGACTTTTAGGATTGTTACTTCTTATAGAGGGCACTAGAGTTTTAGTCCTCTTCCTCTCTGAAGAGACAATGTGCAGCTAGATTCACAAAATAAATATAGAAAAGTAGTCTGATCTACCGTCATAAACCTATGGAACTTTTCTAAATATGCATGCATGTCTAACGCTCGTCATGGCTAGTTATTAGAATAAGCTATCACTAGCTGAAATGGTGGGTATCTGTCACACTCAGTCATTGATGTGACAAAGAGGGCTGGCTGTATGGCTCAATTCAATAGCAAAGCCAGTCCTCTTCTCTGCATCCACCAAGATGAAGAAGGAGGCTGGCTTGGCTAATCAACTGAGCCACAAAGCCAGCTCCTTCCCACATATTACCGGCACAAAGGGAAGGGTAATAAGCTCTCTGCCTGTGTTGGAATACATACGGGAGAGGAGTTTCTGGGGCCATGACAGGGGTCCAACACATCAGATGTCCGGATTATAGTACATTAGCAAATTCCATTATATTACCTTTCCCAAACAACGCTCTTGAACCCATCAACCTTTTATTTTATAACTGGAATGAGTCTAAGTGAGCACAATGAATGATGGAGGTTACCTATTGCAAGTAACTCCTGGTTTGTGTTGATTCTGTAGCTATTCTGAGATGCTGCACAAAACAGAAAAAAAGAAAACATGCAATAAAAAAATAAATAAAATGTACATATGCATAAAGTGTAATAATGCTTTAGTTTTGATTTGGTTTTATTTATTTCATAAAAAAAAAACCTATAAATTAACAGCAATAAAAGGGTGACGCAGAAATAGAGGAGGGAAGACGATCTTATCTAATAGAAGGGAAAAAAAGGAGACCTTTCACTGTATTTATTTTTATTTAAACTGAGTATCTCCTCAAATAGCCATCATTCCACTGATTCTGAAACAACTATAGGTTTTCCTTTGTGCCACTGCATCCCAAAGTTATGCCATCTGGTAATAAAGGTGCAAATGTCCCTTCTACTAACTGGGCGTATACCAATGACCTTCTCTGTGGGCAGCATGTTGGCTCAGTGGTTAGCACTGTGTGCAGCGATGGGGTCCGGGGTTTAAATCCCACCAAGAACAACATACAGGTCCTTCTCAAAAAATTAGCATATAGTGTTAAATTTCATTATTTACCATAATGTAATGATTACAATTAAACTTTCATATACTATAGATTCATTATCCACCAACTGAAATTTGTCAGGTCTTTTATTGTTTTAATACTGATGATTTTGGCCTACAACTCCTGATAACCCAAAAAACCTGTCTCAATAAATTAGCATATTTCACCCGACCAATCAAATAAAAGTGTTTTTTAATACCAAACAAAACAACCATCAAATAATAATGTTCAGTTATGCACTCAATACTTGGTCGGGAATCCTTTGGCAGAAATGACTGCTTCAATGCGGCGTGGCATGGAGGCAATCAGCCTGTGACACTGCTGAGATGTTATGGAGGCCCAGGATGCTTCAATAGCGGCCTTAAGCTCATCCAGAGTGTTGGGTCTTGCGTCTCTCAACTTTCTCTTCACAATATCCCACAGATTCTCTATGGGGTTCAGGTCAGGAGAGTTGGCAGGCCAATTGAGCACAGTAATACCATGGTCAGTAAACCATTTACCAGTGGTTTTGGCACTGTGAGCAGGTGCCAGGTCGTGCTGAAAAATGAAATCTTCATCTCCATAAAGCATTTCAGCCGATGGAAGCATGAAGTGCTCCAAAATCTCCTGATAGCTAGCTGCATTGACCCTGCCCTTGATGAAACACAGTGGACCAACACCAGCAGCTGACATGGCACCCCACACCATCACTGACTGTGGGTACTTGACACTGGACTTCAGGCATTTTGGCATTTCCTTCTCCCCAGTCTTCCTCCAGACTCTGGCACCTTGATTTCCGAATGACATGCAAAATTTGCTTTCATCAGAAAAAAGTACTTGGGACCACTTAGCAACAGTCCAGTGCTGCTTCTCTGTAGCCCAGGTCTGACGCTTCTGCCGCTGTTTATGGTTCAAAAGTGGCTTTACCTGGGGAATGCGGCACCTGTAGCCCATTTCCTGCACACGCCTGTGCACGGTGGCTCTGGATGTTTCCACACCAGACTCAGTCCACTGCTTCCTCAGGTTCCCCAAGGTCTGGAATCGGTCCTTCTCCACAATCTTCCTCAGGGTCCGGTCACCTCTTCTCTAATGATCATCTAAAAGTTCTATCTCGAGGATTAAATTACTGCCTGCCGGAATCTTTTGACTTGGGCGAATTCAGGATCGAATTATTTAAAAGCACGCGCAAATTGCACCTTCATAAATTTTTTTGTAAAAATAAAGACGCACCTATTGTGAGAGTAACTACGGATGAACCAGTCACTGTGGGCCAGTTGGGGTTTATAGCATGTACAGATTTAAGTTCCTCGGATAGGGAAATTACAAATGTCCTGGCCAATTTATGCAAAACTAATGACAGTCCAGCAGAGAAAATGGAAGCTGATGAGAATAATTCAACATTCGTTGCCTTTAAAGGTGGGGTAAAATCACAGTGGATGCCCCCTATTTCTCCAGGCAATAATATAGACCTATTCGAGGACTTGGTCATAAAAGACGTAGAGGCGATCCTTTTCCCACAACCCCTTAAAAATCTCCCCACTTCGGAACAAAAAGCTCTAAATGAGATACAAGGGTGGGAAGATATTATAATAAGAAGAGCAGATAAAGGGGGCAACCTAGTTATCCTAGATAAAGTGTATTATATCGAAGAGGCTTTATCGCAGCTCAACGATTTAAATACATACCAGCCATTAGAAAAAAATCCTACTAATTCTATCAAGGATAAGCTACGTTCGTTGTTACGTAAATATGTGGAAAAAGGAACCATCTCTAAAAAAAGAGCAGAAAAATTAATACCTGAACACCCCAACTATCCCAACTGGTACAGTATCCCGAAGATTCACAAGAATTCTAAAAAACCTCCTGGACGCCCGATCGTATCGGGATTAAACTCAATTACAGAACCCCTTTCACAATTCATTGATTGGTCTCTAAAACCACTATTATATGAAATTCCTTCGTTCATCAAAGACTCAGGAGATTTTCTCCTTGCGTTGAGAGACTTCAGGTGGCAACCCACCTTTGCCCTGACATCTATAGACATTACTAGTTTGTATACTAGAATCCCTCAGCAAAAGGGCATAGATGCAATTCGCTGTATTTTATCCAACACTGAAAAAGATGACGATTTTATTTCATTTATAGTGGAAAGTTTGGGATTTGTGTTATCCAACAATACATTTAAATTTTTGGACCAGTGGTATCGTCAGAAGGTCGGTACCGCGATGGGTACCCCGGTGGCATGCGTCTTCGCAAACCTGTTCCTTGCAGAGTTTGAGGAGAGGCATGTCACCGGCCCCAAAAACCCTTTCTTGAAACATATACGGCTTTTCTTGCGCTATGCCGATGATATCTTTATTGTTTGGGATGGGGGTGAAGGAGACTTCAATGGTTTTGTAAAATACTTAAATGAAAACGATGAAAATATGAGATTCACATCCACTTTTGGAGGCAATGAAATAGACTTCTTAGATGTTAAGGTAAAGATACAGGAGGGTTCAATAATAACCAGCGTCCATAGAAAAAACACGGCGACAAACAGCGTCTTGCATTTTAATAGTGCCCATCCACATCATACAAAGCGCAGCATTCCATTCAGTCAGATGGTCAGACTAAGAAAAATCAACAATAATGATGAGATCTGCAAAGAACAAATTCAGGACTTAAAAGCGCGTTTTAGAAAAAGAGGTTATCCAGAATCTCTGCTCCAAGAAGCTGAAAAACGGGTGCTTAATTTATCCCAAATAGACCTTTTAAAAAAGGGTAATAAAAAAAGAAAAAACTACACAAATAAAAAATCAGAAGACAATAATAAAAATCGGAGGTTCCCCTTTATTTTTAAACACACCCCAGTAGACAGCTTAATACATGCAGCGATTCGAAAAAACTGGCACATTGTCCAAAAAGATCCAGATTTTTTCGCGACATCCCCATTATTTTCATATAAACGCTCCAAAAACATAGGAGACCTAGTTGTTAGAAATCGCATAGAAAACCGCAATCAAAATTGGATTGAGAAATCTGCTCCACCTGGCAATCACAAATGTGGAAATTGTAGCATGTGTGCCTTCCATCTGACAGATAGGCTATTAAAGATAGGCACACACCACCACACCGTAAAAGATTTTATAACCTGTAAAAGTAAATTTATTGTTTATGCCATCTTCTGCCCCTGCAATCGTTTTTATATAGGGAAGACTATAAGACCCCTTATGGTACGGTTCCGTGAGCATTATAACTCCATCCTCACTGGAAAAGGGAGAGTTCGCTTGGTTAAACATGTACACGAATGCCATGGTGGGAACCCTAATGTACTAAGATTTGCAGGGCTAGAATCGGTCTCCTTCCCAAAACAGGGAGGCGATCGCAATAAATTACTCCTCCAGAGGGAGGCCAAGTGGATTCTTAAAACTAACGCGCAAGGCCCTTGGGGCCTCAATGAAAAAATCGACATGTCAATTTTCATCTAATGAGTGTTTGTCTGTAATTGTGCAGTCCGAGTTTATTGTTGTTTTTAATGTATTATTTTATTTTGCACTTGTAAAAGTAAAACGTGAAATGTCTTAACCCTATAAAAGGATATGACATCACAAACACAACTCACATGGACCCGTAGAAGCGCAACAGCGTGAAACGGCCGTCGTCCGTCTCGTTCCTGCACTTCCCCGCTCCCCTCGTTACGCCTAAGCCTTTTTCTAATGCCACAACCTATCAAGGTTTGTTTCACCGAATAAAGAAATGAAGAGCCGATGGTGAGTGCTGCAACCTTCTTTCTTCTCATATACCTGTGTGGATCGTTACAATTGCATGCATAGCACCGCCTCAGTCTTCTTAGGATCGCTTTATCCCCGAAGCCTACAGAAAAATCTTCAAAGTAAAATCCCTTATAAGTGGGTGCCACTTCGGTGCCAAGTACATTTTCTGTCTGCATATGTAATAATGCTTTAGTTTTGATTTGGTTTTATTTATTTCATAAAAAAAACCCTATAAATTAACAGCAATAAAAGGGTGACGCAGAAATAGAGAAGGAGGGAAGACGATCTTATCTAATAGAAGGGAAAAAAAGGAGACCTTTCACTGTATTTATTTTTATTTAAACTGAGTATCTCCTCAAATAGCCATCATTCCACTGATTCTGAAACAACTATAGGTTTTCCTTTGTGCCACTGCATCCCAAAGTTATGCCATCTGGTAATAAAGGTGCAAATGTCCCTTCTACTAACTGGGCGTATACCAATGACCTTCTCTGTGGGCAGCATGTTGGCTCAGTGGTTAGCACTGTGTGCAGCGATGGGGTCCGGGGTTTAAATCCCACCAAGAACAACATACAGGTCCTTCTCAAAAAATTAGCATATAGTGTTAAATTTCATTATTTACCATAATGTAATGATTACAATTAAACTTTCATATACTATAGATTCATTATCCACCAACTGAAATTTGTCAGGTCTTTTATTGTTTTAATACTGATGATTTTGGCCTACAACTCCTGATAACCCAAAAAACCTGTCTCAATAAATTAGCATATTTCACCCGACCAATCAAATAAAAGTGTTTTTTAATACCAAACAAAACAACCATCAAATAATAATGTTCAGTTATGCACTCAATACTTGGTCGGGAATCCTTTGGCAGAAATGACTGCTTCAATGCGGCGTGGCATGGAGGCAATCAGCCTGTGACACTGCTGAGATGTTATGGAGGCCCAGGATGCTTCAATAGCGGCCTTAAGCTCATCCAGAGTGTTGGGTCTTGCGTCTCTCAACTTTCTCTTCACAATATCCCACAGATTCTCTATGGGGTTCAGGTCAGGAGAGTTGGCAGGCCAATTGAGCACCGTAATACCATGGTCAGTAAACCATTTACCAGTGGTTTTGGCACTGTGAGCAGGTGCCAGGTCGTGCTGAAAAATGAAATCTTCATCTCCATAAAGCATTTCAGCCGATGGAAGCATGAAGTGCTCCAAAATCTCCTGATAGCTAGCTGCATTGACCCTGCCCTTGATGAAACACAGTGGACCAACACCAGCAGCTGACATGGCACCCCACACCATCACTGACTGTGGGTACTTGACACTGGACTTCAGGCATTTTGGCATTTCCTTCTCCCCAGTCTTCCTCCAGACTCTGGCACCTTGATTTCCGAATGACATGCAAAATTTGCTTTCATCAGAAAAAAGTACTTGGGACCACTTAGCAACAGTCCAGTGCTGCTTCTCTGTAGCCCAGGTCTGGCGCTTCTGCCGCTGTTTATGGTTCAAAAGTGGCTTTACCTGGGGAATGCGGCACCTGTAGCCCATTTCCTGCACACGCCTGTGCACGGTGGCTCTGGATGTTTCCACACCAGACTCAGTCCACTGCTTCCTCAGGTTCCCCAAGGTCTGGAATCGGTCCTTCTCCACAATCTTCCTCAGGGTCCGGTCACCTCTTCTCGTTGTACAGCGTTTTCTGCCACATTGTTTCCTTCCAACAGACTTACCATTGAGGTGCCTTGATAGAGCACTCTGGGAACAGCCTATTTGTTGAGAAATTTCTTTCTGGGTCTTACCCTCTTGCTTGAGGGTGTCAATGATGGCCTTCTTGACATCTGTCAGGTCGCTAGTCTTACCCATGATGGGGGTTTTGAGTAATGAACCAGGCAGGGAGTTTTTAAAAGCCTCAGGTATCTTTTGCATGTGTTTAGAGTTAATTAGTTGATTCAGAAGATTAGGGTAATAGGTCGTTTAGAGAACCTTTTCTTGATATGCTAATTTATTGAGACAGGTTTTTTGGGTTATCAGGAGTTGTATGCCAAAATCATCAGTATTAAAACAATAAAAGACCTGACAAATTTCAGTTGGTGGATAATGAATCTATAATATATGAAAGTTTAATTGTAATCATTACATTATGGTAAATAATGAAATTTAACACTATATGCTAATTTTTTGAGAAGGACCTGTATTCAGGCAGTTTGGAGTGTGGCAGGAAACACACACACAAACACATACAAAGACGTACAGGTAGAGAATTTAGATTGTGAGGCCCAATGGGGACAGTTATGTTTGTACAGCGCTCCGGAATATGATGGCGCTATATAAACAAAGCATACATAAAAAAAAATAAAAAAATACCAGGGGCATAACTTTGGAATGAAGGAACACAGAAAAATAAGAAAACCTGTTCCAGAATCATTGGGGCAGCACCAGTGGAAGGAGATGCTCAATTTAAATTATAAAAAAAAAAAAAAAAATTAAAGTGAAAGGTCCTCTTTAAAAACTTTATCTGTTGCTGAAAGCTGTGCCTTTCTGAATGGTATAGTAGCTCTGCCTTCTAATCAACAATGCACAGCAGCTACCAAAATCTAAAGCATGATCTGCCCTGCGCCGATCTCTGCCAGAACGGAATGGTCACAGACTGCTCCTGCTGGAAATTCAGCAGCTTTCGCTGATGTCACTTCGACAGAGCAGCGACCTCATCTGCTCTACTCTATTCGTGCGGTGTGACTGCTGAGGTCATGCTGACTGACAGCCAACACTTTGCTGCCCAACTGCGGGAAGCCCGTTTTCAATCAACATGAGGCAGTGACGCCCCACCAACAGAGTAGCCTGGAAGAGCAGCTGAATCGCCGGCATGAGCGGTCAGTGACCGCTCTGAGCCAGTGCCAGGTTGAACAGGAGGGTAGTTGCTTCTATTAATTACCTGCCTGTTAATTTATTTTTTCTTACTATGTGCCTAAAAACTATGTCCTGGACAACTCATTTAAGGAATTTTGAACGAATATTGGGGGATCCTTACCCATTAGCTGTAGCGAAATGCAGAGTGTGCCTCATTCAGGGGGACTGTTTCATGTATTTCGTGTTAAATATTTCAGCTTTTCAGGCAGTTTCGTATATTTAGTGTTAGATGGTGTTTGCAAGCTGTTATAGTACAGAACCAATTTCAATAAGATTTTTGATGCAGTTTCCCTTTTACAGTTACGCGATTGTAAATTCTATACTTACCAAATGCTCGTGCGATGGCCACACTTTCCAATAGGCCCATCAGCGGAATAATAAAAAGTCCAGGTCCGATATCCTGTTAGAGAAATTCTCCCTCATTATGTATACATGCAAGATACAACTTGAGAACACATGATGTACTCCTTCATATTATTGAAACATTATTATTGCATTTTCGACAAATTAGCCCCGATTCAACAAGGCTAGGGTTTCGTGCACCACTCTTGATTAAAGAAGCACTCCTCCCATCAAAGTTATCCTCTTAATATATTGCCGTCATCATATTATATAGCACTGTGTACTTATAATTGCTAATTTTGACATCGCAAGATTAAAAACGGACTAACAATGCTTCTAAGCTCTATGTAGGAGCAGGAGGTCAATTTTCCCTGTATGAGTCATGAGTCACTGCAAAAGTCCCTGGCAGCTGGGTCAGGAGTTGAAGAGGGGGATGATAAATTCAAGGAAAATAAGTCATAGTCTGGAGTACATTTCTCTATGTCACGTTTGTGGCATAAGTTAAGACAAATTTGTTGGCTTCGCTTGGCCATGTCAGCTCCCAGATAAGTTCTGCCCAAAACGTTAACGGCACTAGCTGGGACTGGTATACAAACACCACAGAACTTTTGTGCAATTATGACTTTTTTCAGAAACTTTGAAATATTTAAAACAGTTTTTTCACCAGAATTCTGGCTAAAACATTTTGATGAATCAGCCCCAAGGACATTTCTACACGTAGAAATCAAGTCTCACGGACCTGAACCATTTCACTGAAGGAGATGGTCTGGTTGTCAGTCTTCTCAGAGAAAGGAGGCAGCTGGAAATGGGGGAGACCTTCTGCAGTCTTTCCAGTTAGGATGAAAGGATGTAAACCCATAACATGGAACGAGTAGGCCACAAGACCTGCAGCCACGACCACAATTGCATTTCGAGCTGTAACATATGAAGACTTATTAGTGTTTGGATAGAGCGATGGTCAGATATCTGGTCAGCGTTCTCCACTGATATACCTGTTGTAGTCACCCAGACAATGACGTAGCAGATACGATAACATCTTGGCATTCCTCTATACACCCTTGGAAAATGTTCTTTCATGAATTTCAATGCCAGGAGAAAAGCAATGCAAAGAAAACCAAGAACAGCATCACCAAGTCTAAGAAGTAGAAACACAATATTTGTACACGTACATAGAAAAACACAAAACATTACAGAAACTAGGAAATAAAACGATGGCACTAACCTGATGGTGGGAAGCTTGTGAAAGGTTTCATATACTTGGAAGATGAACTGACGAGGAATATCTTTCAAACCTAGAAGATTCTGAAAGAAGTAACAAAAAGGCTAATCTCTTTATTATAGAAACTTGATTCCAGCTCACCCAGCTGCTCTATGCTCATCCACCTGGAGCTCAGACACCGGCCTCGCCCTGGCCTCACATCAAGGATAATAGTAATGAGTAACACTGCCTAGTGCAGTCAAAACGCATCGACTGGGTCATGTCGACCATGTAAATTTTTCTTTTGTATGCACCATATTTTCTTTTGAAAAAGGAAAATCCAGTCCTGTTGAGTCGGATTCCAATTTTTTCTATTATCCCTAATCTCTTTATAAAGCTATACCAACCAGGTAGAAACATGGTCATCACTTGAACATGGACTTAAATTGGTCCTTAAACTTCATACGTCGCCTGGTCAGCTTGAATCGGGACCAAAAAGACCATATTAAAAAATTGTAATTATCTCTCTGATTTCTATGTCTAGTTGATAACATACCTAGAAAAAAAAATTCTAAAGGAGCTCAATAAATTGAAAAAAAAAATGCCCAAAAGTGCTGGTATATTGCTTAAATAGGCCATCATTTCCTAATAAGATGAGAATGACTGCCAGGATCTCCATCAATCCTCAGAACTAGTTAACTGGTCATTTTTTAAATGGGGTAACAGAGCAATATATGTGATTTTATCGCTGCATGATTGATGGAGACCAGCAGAGCAGTTACGTTGGAGCAGCAGGGGATTTAATCAGTAAGCTTATTTTATTGTTTTAATACATTTTAAGCTAATTTCTAAAAATCCATTTAAGCTGAGTTCTTTGCATTTCTTATTCACAAACTGATGTGATTGCCTCTGTGCATGCAAATGCAACACAGGGCAGAGAAAAAGCTAAAGGGACCATCTAAATTGAGACAGGTGGTGGGGAGTACTAGTGGTCGGACATGAATATGGAATATAAAAACATGCCATAGCATTTTAAAATGAAAAATACCCTATTGAAGGCTGTCCGCAGTTGTGCACAGCCGATATTGAGATCTATACATCTGCACAGAGACAGCGTAGAAATAAATCCTGTAGATATTTGTATAGAGCAGATGACAGGGCACAGCGCATGACTACACAGAGGGAATGTTTGTAGTCTGTTACCGTGGAAACACACAGGTCTGCATAAAGCTGTATAAACAAAATAGTAGCATAAGGAACCAAGACTTTTTGGCATGCAGATAAGGGCTTGTCCAGTGGATAAAAATATTTTTTCAAAGAGAGTTTAGACTGGTTAAAAAAAAATAATAAAAATGAAGGGACCTTTACTGATCTCCCGCTTGCCTGTTGTATGCATGATTTCTGCTGATCTCAGCTTCCTGTTCCTGGAAATCACAGGAAATGCTACTTAGCCAATCACTGGCTGAGGTGGCCATGCCACGTACACCGCTTGGCAGAGTGGCCCTTTCCTTCCATTTCTAGTGTCTCAATATGGGGTCAAGAATTAAAATACCAGGGCGGACTGAAAAAGCAAAAGACATGTCACCAGGTGAAAAGTGGACAGCTTTTCTCTTTATTTTATTGCCAGAGCTCCCTTGAGTATTTTGTGTTTTTCTTTTTAAAGAGTTATGGTGCTTTTTATTCAGTGCTAATGTTTATGGTATTTATAAAGGGGTGTGGCTCGCAGCATTCTCTGGGAAGGTGGTTTCTTTAGATTGACCAATGCCCCCTTGTAAAGACCAAAAAAGTAGCACGAAGTAAAAAGGCCATATCTCTGGAACTGAATGGCAGATTAAAGAAAAAGATAGATATATGGAATTCTTAAGGGAACAGTGGAAATAAAATAAGAGCAAAAACTGGCAGTTTTTAATCTGGTGAAAGGTCCTCTTTAACCCCTTTCCAATGTTGGGCGTAATAATACACCCACATCAGACTCCCTCCTTTTGACGTGGGCTCCAGAACGGAGGCCACATCTTTCCCGGCATATGACAACTGTTTTGAACAGCTGAAATGTTCCTCTAATAGCCGCAGGTGGAATCACGATCCACCCGTGGCTGTTAACCCATTAAATGCCACTGTCAATCTTGACAGCGGCATTCAACTTGCGCATCCGGGAAGCACCCCTGGAAATTCCACCCATCGGTGACCATGTCAAATGATTGCAGGTCACCGATGGGTTTGCATGACAACCAGGTCTCCAGCAAACCTCTGTGGTTGTCACTGCTGAATTGCTATGAGAGCCGCCTGGTTGTCGGCGCTCATCACAAGTGAGCATTTCAGCTGCATACAGGTGATCTCATCATCGCTTGTATGTAGCAGAGTCAATCGGAAAACTGCAGCTTCTAGTCTCCCATGTAGACTATTGAAGCATGCAAAGAGTAAAGAAAAAAAGTATAATTATATATATATATATATATATATATATATATATATATATATATACATACATACATATATATACTAGATGGTGGTCCGATTCTAACGCATCGAGTATTCTAGAATATGCATGTCCACGTAGTATATTGCCCAGCCACGTAGTATATTGCCCAGCCACGTAGTATATTGCCCAGCCACGTAGTATATTGCCCAGTCACGTAGCATATTGCCCAGCCACGTAGCATATTGCCCAGCCACGTAGTATATTGCCCAGCCACGTAGTATATTGCCCAGCCACGTAGTATATTGCCCAGTCACGTAGTATATTGCACAGCCCACGTAGTATATTGCACAGCCACGTAGTATATTGCCCAGTCACGTAATATGTTGCACAGTCCACGTAGTATGTTGCCCAGTAACGTAGTATATTGCCCAGTGACGTAAAATAAAAAATAAACATATACTCACCTTCCGAAGTGCCGTTGAAGTCCTGGCGCCTGTGTACGGTGCACGCGACAGCTTCCGGTCCCAGGGTTGGTATGAGCACAGGACCTGTGATGATGTCGCGGTCACATAACCTTGACGTCATGGCAGGTCCTTCTCGCGCAGGACCTGTGATGACGTCGCGGTCACATGACCGTGACGTCATGGCAGGTCCTTCTCGCGCAGGCACGCAGGACCTGTGATGACGTCGCGATCACATGACCGTGACGTCATGGCAGGTCCTTCTCGCGCAGGCGCGCAGGACCTGTGATGACGTCGCGGTCACATGACAGTGACGTCATGGCAGGTCTTTCTCGCAAAGCATCCTTGGCACCGGAACCTGCCGCTTGCACTGCCAAGGACACCGCGCCACGTCGGAGGGTGAGAATAACCTTTTTTATTATTATTATTATTATTTGTAACAGATCTTTTTACTATTGATGCTGCATAGGCAGCATCAATAGTCAAAAGTTGGTCACACAGGGTTAATAGCTGCGTTAAGGGAGTGCGTTACACCGCGGTCCATTAACGCTGGCATTAACCCTGTGTGAGCGCTGACTGGAGGGGAGTATGGAGCGGGCACTGACTGCAGGGAGGAAGGAGCGGCCATGTTGCCGCCGGACTGTGCCCGTCGCTGATTGGTCGGGCCAATGGTCGTGGGCGTTTTGCCACGACCAATCAGCGACTTGGATTTCCATGACAGACAGAGGCCGCGACCAATGAATATCCGTGACAGACAGACAGACAGAAGGACAGACGGAAGTGACCCTTAGACAATTATATAGTAGATATATATATATATATACACACTCACTGGCCACTTTATTAGGTACACCTGTCCAACTTCTTGTTAACACTTAATTTCTAATCAGCCAATCACATGGCGGCAACTCAGTGCATTTAGGCATGTAGACATGGTCAAGACAATCTCCTGCAGTTCAAACTGAGCATCAGTATGGGGAAGAAAGGTGATTTGAGTGCCTTTGAACGTGGCATGGTTGTTGGTGCCAGAAGGGCTGGTCTGAGTATTTCAGAAACTGCTGATCTACTGGGATTTTCACGCACAACCATCTCTAGGGTTTACAGAGAATGGTCCGAAAAAGAAAAAAAATCCAGTGAGCGGCAGTTCTGTGGGCGGAAATGCCTTGTTGATGCCAGAGGTCAGAGGAGAATGGGCAGACTGGTTCGAGCTGATAGAAAGGCAACAGTGACTCAAATCGCCACCCGTTACAACCAAGGTAGGCCTAAGAGCATCTCTGAACGCACAGTGCGTCGAACTTTGAGGCAGATGGGCTACAGCAGCAGAAGACCACACCGGGTACCACTCCTTTCAGCTAAGAACAGGAAACTGAGGCTACAATTTGTACAAGCTCATCGACATTGGACAGTAGAAGATTGGAAAAACGTTGCTTGGTCTGATGAGTCTCGATTTCTGCTGCGACATTCGGATGGTAGGGTCAGAATTTGGCGTAAACAACATGAAAGCATGGATCCATCCTGCCTTGTATGGAGCATCTTTGGGATGTGCAGCCGACAAATCTGCGGCAACTGTGTGATGCCATCATGTCAATATGGACCAAAATCTCTGAGGAATGCTTCCAGCACCTTGTTGAATCTATGCCACGAAGAATTGAGGCAGTTCTGAAGGCAAAAGGGGGTCCAACCCGTTACTAGCATGGTGTACCTAATAAAGTGGCCGGTGAGTGTATATATATATATTAAACACTTTTTATGGCTGTATGGTATGCAAATAATTGTGAATCACATGTATATAAGCACATGAATTGTAACCTCCCACTGCTTGAGAAAGGCTCAGTGTGAGCCGAAACGTCGTATGAAGATGTGGGTCTGAAATAAACGTCACAGCTTTTTCACCTTTGCAAATATTGGAGTGCTGCCTTCCTTTTTCAATATATATATATATATATATATATATATATATATATATATATATATATATATATATATATATATACACACGTACATACATATATATACACACACACTGCTCAAAAAAATAAAGGGAACACTGAAATCCCACATCCTAGATATAACTGAATGAAATATTCCAGTTTTAAATCTTTATTCATTACATAGTGGACTGTGTTGAGAACAAAAAAACCTAAAAATGATCAACATGAATCACAACTAATATCACACAGAGGTCTGGAGTTGGAATGATGCTGAAAATTAAAGTGGACAATGAAGTTACAGGCTGATCCAACTTCAGTGAAAATACCTCAAGACAAGGAAATGATGCTTAGTAGTGTGTGTGGCCTCTACATGCCTGTATGATCTCCCTACAACGCCTGGGCATGCTCCTGATGAGGCGGCGGATGGTCTCCTGAGGGATCTCCTCCCACACCTGGACTAAAGCATCCGCCAACACTTGAACAGTCTATGGTGAAACGTGACGTTGGTGATGATGTGAGTCATGATGTCTCAGATGTGTTCAATCGGATTCAAGTCTGGGGAACGGGCGGGCCAGTCCATAGCTTCAATGCCTTTATCTTGCAGGAACTGCTGACACACTCCAGCCACATGAGGTCTGGCATTGTCCTGCATTAGGAGGAACCCAGGGCCAACCGCACCAGCATATGGTCTCACAAGGGGTCTGAGGATCTCATCTCTTTACCTAATGGAAGTCAGGCTACCTATGATGAGCACATGGAGGGCTGTGCGGCCCTATGGAGGGCTGTGCGGCCCTCCAAAGAAATGCCACCCCACACCATTACTGACCCACTGCCAAACCAGTCATGCTAAAGGATGTTGTAGGCAGCAGATCACTCTCCACCGCATCTCCAGACTGTCACATGTGCTCAGTGTGCACCTGCTTTCATCTGTGAAGAGCACAGGGTGCCAGTGGCGAATTTGCCAATCCTGGTGTTCTGTGGCAAATGCCAAGCCTCTTGCACGTTGTTGGGCTGTGAGCACAACCCCCATCTGTGGACATCGGGCACTCAGACCATCCTCATGGAGTCGGTTTCTAACTGTTTGTGCAGACACATGCACATTTGTGGCCTGCTGGAGGTCATTTTGCATGGCTCTGGCAGTACTCCTCCTGTTCCTCCTTGCACAAAGGCTGAGATAGTGGTCCTGCTGCTGGATAGTTGACCTCCTACAGCCCCCTCCACGTCTCCTGGTGTACTGGCCTGTCTCCTGGTAGCGCTTCCAGCCTCTGGACACTATGCTAACAGACACAGCAAACCTTCATTTTTTTGAGCGGTATATATATATATATATATATATATATATATATATATATATATATATATATATATACATATATATACATATATATATATACATATATATATATTAGGGGTTTCACTCGCTCAAGTGCGACGGCTGACACTTAGGGGGCACGTTCCATCAAAAGTTCAAAGGTTTATTGCTCCATAAACCACATAGCAAAACAGAAAACAAATAGCCTTTAGCTTAGGCAAAGGAAAAACAAGTGTCCAGTCCTTCAGGCTCAGTCCTGGAGCCTTAACACACTCTGGAGACTAGCACCTCCACACATATATATTCCCTGTGTTAAGCATTATCCTTTCTTTTATAGGTCTAACCACACCCAGAACCCATCAAATGATTAGACATGTGGTTATGACATCACCACAGGTCCTGAAACACATATAGTTAGGCATGGTTACATCACAGCAGCAAGCCACCTATGTGACACATATCTCCCGTCGACTAAATAACCTTTAGCCACGCTACATACCTCCCCCTCTGCCTAAAGCCGTGGGGCTTGGCACTTTCCCCCACTAGACAAGGGATTCTTGACAGGGCATCAGCATTACCGTGCAGCTTGCCGGCCCTATGTTCCACATGGAAACAGAAGTCCTGCAGGGCTAAGAACCAACGGGTGACCCTAGCATTTCTACCCTTCGTTTCCCTCATCCATCTAAGTGGGGCATGGTCGGATATCAGTCTAAATTTACGTCCCAGCAGATAGTACCGTAATGTGTCCACCGCCCACTTTATGGCCAAACACTCCTTCTCTACGACTGAGTAGTTCTTTTCAGACGAGGACAGCTTCCTACTCAGATAGAGAACAGGATGCTCCTCCCCACGTAGTTCTTGGAAAAGGACTGCTCCTACCCCAACATCTGAGGCATCTGTCTGAAGAATAAACTCTTTCTTGAAGTTTGGGGCCATGAGAACGGGTTGCTTACACAGAGCCTCTCAGAAGGCTGACTGTTTCTTCGGACCATTTAACCATTACTGATTTTGTTCCTTTTAGCAGATCAGTCAGAGGCGCAGCCATCGTGGCGAAGTTTGGGATGAACCTCCTGTAATATCCCATGATTCCCAGGAAGGCTTTAACTTGCTTTTTGGAAACTGGTTTTGGCCATGTTTGAATTGCCTCCACTTTACTGATTTGGGGTTTTATTTCTCCATGACCCACTATATATCCAAGGTACTTAGCTTCTTCTTTACCCAAGGCACACTTCTTCGGATTTATTGTAAACCCCGCTTGGACCTTTTCCAGATGACTCTCCCAGTCCGGGCTAAAGATAACGATATCATCCAGGTACGCAGCAGCGTATGCCTTATGGGGTGCAAGGATTCTATCCATAGCCCTCTGGAAGGTTGCCGGAGCTCCCTGTAGGCCAAACGGCATCCGGACATACTGGAAGCACCCATCTGGTGTAGAAAACGCCGTCTTCTCCTTGGCTTCCTGTGCCATGGGGATCTGCCAATACCCCTTCGTCAAATCCAAGGTGGTTATATACCTGGCGGGCCCAAGCTTTTCGATGAGCTCATCAACGCGGGGCATGGGATATGCGTCGAACTTGGAGACCTCATTCAACTTCCTATAGTCGTTGCAAAATCTCCACTCCCCATCAGGTTTTGGGACCAGGACAATTGGGCTCGACCAACCGCTCTTGGATTCCTCAATGACTCCAAGCTTCAACATACGCTCCACTTCCTTGGAGATTACTTCTCGACGGGCCTCAGGAATTCGATAGGGCTTCATGTTCACTCGCACATGTGGCTCGGTCAGGACCTCGTGCTCTATGACCTTCGTGTACCCTGGCAACTCTGAAACAGGTCCCTGTTCATCTGGAGTAACTCCCGGCACTGCTGTTTCTGGGCTTTCGATAGCGTCTCCGCTATAGTAACCCCTCCAACCTCACCTTCTGGGTTGCTTAGCAAAGATGGAGTTACTGCCGAATCTCTATCTTGCCATGGCTTGATGAGGTTGACATGGTAGACTTGGATTGGTTTCCGTCTACCTGGTTGGTGAATTTTATAGTTTACCTCACCAAGCTTCTCGACGACCTCATATGGCCCTTACCATTCGGCCAAGAACTTGCTCTCCACCGTTGGAACTAACACAAGAACTCGGTCTCCCGGATTGAACTGCCTAACTCTTGCAGACCGGTTGTAGACCCTGGCCTGAGCGTCTTGTGCCTGGAGGTGTTCTTTCACGATAGGCATCACCTTTGCAATCCTCTGCTGCATCAGGGCCACGTGCTCAATGACGCTTCTGTGGGGTGTAACTTCGACTTCCCAAGTCTCCTTGGCTATATCCAGGAGTCCTCTCGGATGTCGGCCATATAGAAGCTCAAACGGTGAGAACCCTGTGGAGGCCTGTGGAACTTCACGAATGGAAAACATCAGATATGGTAAGAGACAGTCCCAGTCTCTACCGTCTTTCTCTATAGCTTTTCTCAGCATGCTCTTCAGTGTCTTGTTAACTCTCTCAACAAGACCATCTGACTGGGGATGGTACACCGAGGTCCTCAACTGGGGAGATTTTCAGGACTTTGCATAAGTCCCTCATCACCTTGCTCATGAAAGGTGTCCCCTGGTCAGTCAGAATCTCCTTCGGCAGACCTGTCCGGGAAAACACATGGACCAACTTGCGGGCTATACTCTTCGAGGAAGAATTTCTCAGAGGAATTGCTTCAGGATGGCATGTGGCATAGTCCAGGATGACTAATATATACTGATGGCCCCGGGCTGATTTAACTAAGGGACCGACCAAGTCCATGGCAATTCTCTCGAATGGCACCTCAATAATAGGCAATGGCACAAGAGGGCTCTGGAAATGAGGAGTGGGGGCAGTTAGCTGACATGTAGGGCAAGACCTGCAATAGTTCACTATTTCCCGGTGACACCCAGGCCAATAGAACCTCTGCACAACCCGTTCCTGAGTTTTTTCCACCCCTAGGTGTCCACCCAAGATGTGTGAATGGGCCATATCCAATACCTTCCGTCTATATGGACCCGGCACTACCAACTGCTCTATCAACTCCTCCCTTATTTTCGTGACTCGGTACAACAACTCCCCACTCATCAGAAAATAGGGAAATCTTGTGTCTGCCCCCGGATCCTGTACAACCCCATTAATAACTGTGACATTATTAAAGGCCTCCCTCAGAGTGGGGTCCCTATGTTGGGCAGTCCCAAAATTTTCACCGGTTACCTCTAACTCCAGAATGTCAGATGTAGGGGACACTTCCTCCTCATCCCAAACCAGGACACAAAAGGAACACCTGTCTGTCTCTGGGTGTGACGATACCTTTTTAGGGTTCATTGGTTCCCTACTCTTGCTAATGACTTCAGAACCCTTTCCCCACAAATCCCTAAAACAAACAGAAATCCCGGCCAATAATTATAGGATGCAACAAGTCCCGAACGACGCCGACTTCATGGGACTCAGTGCCACACGTCGTTTCAATATCCACCCTGGCCATAGGGTAGTCCTTTGCATCACCATATATATTGAGCGTGGTGTACTTATCCAACAAATTAAATCTTATTTTTAGCAACTGGATAAAAATTAACCTTTATTAGGTATTCTTTAAAAAGAACCAATCAATGGCCCACTTGTATGAATCAAAATTAACAAACAAAATAGATAACCTCTTGTGATATGTGCCCTAATACCAACACAGAAGGGGGAAACAACACCAGACAAATACAAATATGAATAACAAATAACGAACAGCACTGTCAGTGTTGGGAATCACTTCCAATCTGCAATTGTTCACATAGACACCAAAAATTGGGCCGACAGTTATATAGTACAGTCAAAACTACCGTATATAGACACAAAATACTCTCCTACACTTCAGTTTACACTGTAACTGTATCTGCCCCACTAGAAAAAATACGATTTTTGCCTTTGATCGTTACTTCCGGTGGCTTCTGAACCACCAAGATGCGTATACTATGTGTCTCGTATGTACACCAAGACCTCGCATGCAGATATTCCACTTAGTTATACACGTAGATGCTATGTTGGATTGGGACACTGTCAGTGCTGGTTAGCAAACCATACCAAATATATTTCAAGATGCTCAACAGACATAACTACCCATCCATATATTCATGGGATACATCCTGACTCATTTTCCAATTATATGAGTGTTCCCTAATGGGTTAAACAGTGGCACCTTTTAAGGGTTAATGATGATGGGATATTTATCACAGGAACGCTGTAATGCGTGGGACCAAATAAACATAAAGGCCCATAAGTTTGGGTGGATCTCACCGCGTATTTAGCTCAGTCATTTCCCAGCTGTTCCTCTCATCTCCGTCCATCTCATCTACGTCCTTAGTGTACAGGTATGGTGCTATAAGGAGCGTCTCCCGACGCGTTTCTTCCTTATGGAGTCATCAGGGGAGAATGCTACTGCCATTACGGGTCTCCCCCTTATTTTCTGTGTTATTTATCAAATCAGCTCGGTGCCGCGCTAATCTAAGCTCCGCCCTCTGGCGTGTGACGCGCACACCGGGCTTACCCTTGTATTTCCAGTTAGCTTTAGATGCTCTCCTGCTTCATTGAGCGCTGGGATTCCCCGCTCAGTGGCGCATACGCACCGCCATAGCTGGGATATGCGCATCCCTAGATATATGAGCATACTACTGCCAGACATGTATAAAGAAAAGAAATATGACATAAATGCATATGTTACTGCTATTTTGTCCCCTAAAGTGCCTGTTCATACTGCAGCACTAATTCCATTCTCGATTAATTGTGCCGCGTATGTGATTGACGGCTTGATAACAGGAAAGTTAATATAATAACTATCCTGTTCACCTATTGGCATGATTCATGATTTTCTCAGCTTTTTCCTATGACTACACAATTACATGAGACCCAAATTATATTATTAAAAATACATAAACCACCCCTTTTAATGATGTGACCTAGAGAGCAAGCAAGGACGAGAGGATGAATACCAATTTTTGTATATCAAAAAATGAAAAATAATGACATAAATTGAAAATGTCAAACTCCTTACAAAAATAATTGAAAAAGAAAAAGAAAAACTGAGTATAGGATAAGAATTTCCCTATGCGGGACAGCACCCTCCATCACCTCAAAAAAAAAAAAGTGGGAAAAGGTGACCCTATAGATGCCCTACTTTGATGTATCTACACTCCTTTCCCTACCTATCGCGGAGGTTGGCACCCTAGGAGAAACCTGCGCATATGGCGCCCCCACTCAACGTAGACTATCCCAAAATAACTTTCCCTATAAATCCCTCTCATATACAAAGGATAGCTAGAAAGAAGAGAATGATATGTCTAAGGAATCGTTTTTTAAAAAAAATCTCTTATTGGGGCCAGGGTATTGTAGGGCGTCTCAATATCTCTGCCCCTACCTGTCGCGGGGGTTGGCACCCTAGTAACCTTCGCATCTGGCGCCCCCACTCCACGATGGCTAGCCCTTATCGAAACCCTATTACTCTTAATGTCAAAGGGGTATTTAAATGGTTATTACCGGGACGATCTTGCCAGATTTCACAAAAAGCAACTATATGATTGTATTTAATTCAACCCTGATGGGTGTACTGTTCTCAACATAAATATCCATCTGGTCTCCTTTTGGAGTATGTATTTGTCCCAGTCCCCCCCTCTTTGAGGAGGCACTATCCTGTCGATCCCCATGAAATAAATTTTACTGGGGTTGCCCTGATGAAAACGATTCATATGGGACGCCACCGGTGTCTCTCTCTTGTTTGCAATGTCACAAAGATGCTCGCCAACCCTTCTGCGAAACTCCCTTTTTGTCTTACCAACGTACTCAAGGCCACATTCACACGTGGCTTTATATATAACACCTTTCGTGCGACAATTGATGAAGTGCCGAATCGTGTACGTGGTACCAGTGACATTACTTACAAAGCTTTTTGAAGGTCTAATGGAGGCACAACTTTTGCAATTTCCACATCTGTAACAGCCCTTTACCTGGTTTGTTATTACGCCAGATCCATTTCCAGGGTCAAAATGGCTGTGAACCAATCTGTCATGGAGAGATCTACCCTTTTTATAGGTGATTTGAGGTACCGGTGAAACATATTTATTTATGTACAAGAAAAGTTGATCAAGCGGCACTGTCTCTGTGATAAATAGCTGTCTCCAGACGGCGCAACCTGGATCAGGTGCTTAATCAATGGCTATATCAGCCCGTTACTCTTACAACTTCGGGTGCTCCTCTGCAGAAACTTAGATATATGTATCATCCAGCAGTGAAGGATGCGAGGGCACTCACCAGTCTTCAAATTCCAAGCTTTATTCACAAAATATTTCCATTAAAATTCATGGCTGGGGTTGCCACAACTAAACCGGAGCTCGTGTGAGCAGGGGAGTGCAGGGACGACGGCCGTTTCGCGCTGTGCTTTGCGCTTCTACGGGTCACTTGGTGTGAGCGCAAACAGGCGGAAATATAGTGCCGGTCAAGACACCTCCCCCCACCTGTCCGTCCCCCCACCAAATTAAAACACATAAAACATAAAAGGCACAAATAAAACAATTTCACACAATCATTACTTAGTTATGAATACATACAATAATTTATAATATGCGTTGAATAGTTAAATCTACCCTGAAAGGTGTCAGTTAATGTATATCAATTTCTTTCTCACTATAAATTGACGCTTGCTTAATGTACATCCAGCAAGGTACTCCATATCCTGTAATTTCTATTATTATTCACTATTTCTCACCCTACTCAGAGGAAAATAGAAAGGTCCACTCTATCATTAAAGCCTAGGGGTCCCATCGCACCACTGCGCATGATCCACTTCGCTTCGGCTCTCAAGAGTAAGTTATCTAAATCACCTCCTTTCTTTGGTAGAGAGATTCTTTCTATCCCAGCAAAGGTCAAACAATCAGCACAACCTCCATGCTTCTCTTTTATATGCGCAATCAAACGTGGTACACCTTTCCCTGTGGATACCGAACGGCAATGCTCCCGGAAACGGACAAACAATGCTCTTATTGTCTTCCCAATGTAGTAATATCTGCACGGACAGAAAACCACATATACTACGTGGTCTGTCCTGCAGGTTATGAAATCGTTCACTACATGCTTTAAACCTCCAATATGCAATGTTCGTCCCGTTATATGCTGTCTGCACATTGGACAGTGTCCGCATTTAAAATTACCTTTCGGTACTACAGTACTTAGCCAATTTTGATTAGGCTTGGTGACACGATTCTTTACCAATTTGTCCCGTAATCTAGTACTTCTTCTATTGGCTATTAATGGGCCCCTGGCTGCTACCGCAGCCAATTCTTTGTCCTGGCCTAGAATGTGCCAATTTCTTTTAATTGCCAACCTAATCTGTTGGTCCATACTGCTATATGGGAAACAAAAAGTAAATCTCTTCTCTTCCTTTCTAGCACCACATAACAACGATCTGTGCTTATGACCCTCCTCCCTTTCTATTCTGACTGACTGTCTCCCTCGCTGACTTTATTAATTTTTCTGGGTATCCCCTTTCTTTGAATCGTTGTGACATTTCGTCAGACTGCCGTGTAAAACCCTCCTCTGTGTTATTCACCCTGCTCACTCTCATAAATTGACTACGCGGCAATGACCGCTTTGTGTGAACAGGGTGGAAGCTGTCATGGTGCAGCATCGTATTTGCTGCTACAGATTTCCGGTACATTGAGGTACAGATTTTATTCCCTTTGACTTCCACTAACACATCTAGGAATTCGAGACGCCGTCCCCCAAATACCGAAGTGAAAGCCATATTCATTTTGTTCCCCTCATTTAGATATGACACAAACTCATTAAAGACTTCCTCTGTGCTATCCCAGATCAACACTACATCATCTATATATCTTTGGTAGAATTTAATGTGACGTAAATATCTGTTAATATCTGCATAGACATATTTCTCTTCAAAATAACTAAGAAATAAATTGGCGAAGGTACAAGCTGCCGGAGTCCCCATCGCAGTCCCCACTTTCTGAACGTACCAATCGTCCAGAAACATGAACGCATTGTGTGCGAGAATGAATCTCAAACCCTCGCACACAAATTCTGTGAATTCACTGCTTCTACCCGTAGTGCACAAAATCTGTTCGATCACCTCCACTCCCAAATCCTGGGGTATCCTTGTATAAAGGCTCTCCACATCTATGGAGGCCAAAGCATAATTATCCTGCCAACCAACATTTTGTATACTGGTAAGAAAAGAATTCGTGTCTTTGAGATAAGCGGGGACATCTTTCAATATCGGTCGCAATAGCCAATCAATGTACTGGGACAGGGGCTCGGTGAGAGACCCTATCCCAGACACGATCGGCCGACCGGGTGGGCACCGAACAGACTTGTGCACCTTAGGAATGTGATACCAGTGGGGTCTGGTGGGGAACTCCGGCAGCAATTTCTCCGCTTTTTTCTGAGTAATAACTCTCTTTTCTACGTATTTTCTCAAGAAAGATCTTAATTCTGACTTATATCCATGCAGAGGATTACCAGATAGTAATTTATATACTTTTGTGTCTGTCAATTGCCTTTTTGCTTCGGTGATGTAGTAAGATCTGGGTAACAACACTGTTTTTCCCCCCTTGTCCGCGGCCCGTACTATCGTATCCTCCCAATTCTGTATCTCATGAAGGGCCCTAATTTCATCTTTTGTTAGATTTCTGGGGGATCTCTTATAAATCAAGGCTTCTACATCCTTAATGACCTGTGCTTCGAACAAATCTACTACATTACCAGGTGATACTACTGGCATGAATCTTGAAGGAACTCCTCCAGTAAATGGGGCCACCTTATTTGTCTCCTGATCTCTATACTCCATATATTCTTCATTAATACCTAACAACAGTCTGGCTTCATCACCTATGTCCGCCAACGACCCTGTGCCTGCCATGAACCCCAATGGTCCAATAGACACCGGGGTCTCCCCTTCTAAGGCATTCTGATTACTCGTTTTGTTATTAATAAATGCCTTATAAAGATGAATTTTTCTGATGGATTTAAAAAGATCAATTTTGAAGTCAGTCATATCGAATTCTTGTGGAATACAAAATCCCAAACCTTTATTCAATAGGGATAAATGAGAAGCAGTCAGTGCATGATCTGTTAAATTGATAACCGTGTCTCCAGCCGAGACATCTAATATCTGTGTGTCCATGCTACATGTTTCCGTTTTTTCTGCTTGCTTGACCCGTTTCTTCCTTCCACCCCTCCGAGTCTTTCTCCTAAAGGGATCGAGTTTTCACCAATCTCATCCCCTCCTGTTGTCAATAATTCCAATGAACCAGCTGAAGCACCCGCTCCGTCGCTCAAGCTTGAATCCGACTCAGTCGTCAAATAACCGGTTTTACGATTCTTATTCTTACTACTTATAAGAGATCCCCCAGAAATCTAACAAAAGATGAAATTAGGGCCCTTCATGAGATACAGAATTGGGAGGATACGATAGTACGGGCCGCGGACAAGGGGGGAAAAACAGTGTTGTTACCCAGATCTTACTACATCACCGAAGCAAAAAGGCAATTGACAGACACAAAAGTATATAAATTACTATCTGGTAATCCTCTGCATGGATATAAGTCAGAATTAAGATCTTTCTTGAGAAAATACGTAGAAAAGAGAGTTATTACTCAGAAAAAAGCGGAGAAATTGCTGCCGGAGTTCCCCACCAGACCCCACTGGTATCACATTCCTAAGGTGCACAAGTCTGTTCGGTGCCCACCCGGTCGGCCGATCGTGTCTGGGATAGGGTCTCTCACCGAGCCCCTGTCCCAGTACATTGATTGGCTATTGCGACCGATATTGAAAGATGTCCCCGCTTATCTCAAAGACACGAATTCTTTTCTTACCAGTATACAAAATGTTGGTTGGCAGGATAATTATGCTTTGGCCTCCATAGATGTGGAGAGCCTTTATACAAGGATACCCCAGGATTTGGGAGTGGAGGTGATCGAACAGATTTTGTGCACTACGGGTAGAAGCAGTGAATTCACAGAATTTGTGTGCGAGGGTTTGAGATTCATTCTCGCACACAATGCGTTCATGTTTCTGGACGATTGGTACGTTCAGAAAGTGGGGACTGCGATGGGGACTCCGGCAGCTTGTACCTTCGCCAATTTATTTCTTAGTTATTTTGAAGAGAAATATGTCTATGCAGATATTAACAGATATTTACGTCACATTAAATTCTACCAAAGATATATAGATGATGTAGTGTTGATCTGGGATAGCACAGAGGAAGTCTTTAATGAGTTTGTGTCATATCTAAATGAGGGGAACAAAATGAATATGGCTTTCACTTCGGTATTTGGGGGACGGCGTCTCGAATTCCTAGATGTGTTAGTGGAAGTCAAAGGGAATAAAATCTGTACCTCAATGTACCGGAAATCTGTAGCAGCAAATACGATGCTGCACCATGACAGCTTCCACCCTGTTCACACAAAGCGGTCATTGCCGCGTAGTCAATTTATGAGAGTGAGCAGGGAGAATAACACAGAGGAGGGTTTTACACGGCAGTCTGACGAAATGTCACAACGATTCAAAGAAAGGGGATACCCAGAAAAATTAATAAAGTCAGCGAGGGAGACAGTCAGAATAGAAAGGGAGGAGGGTCATAAGCACAGATCGTTGTTATGTGGTGCTAGAAAGGAAGAGAAGAGATTTACTTTTTGTTTCCCATATAGCAGTATGGACCAACAGATTAGGTTGGCAATTAAAAGAAATTGGCACATTCTAGGCCAGGACAAAGAATTGGCTGCGGTAGCAGCCAGGGGCCCATTAATAGCCAATAGAAGAAGTACTAGATTACGGGACAAATTGGTAAAGAATCGTGTCACCAAGCCTAATCAAAATTGGCTAAGTACTGTAGTACCGAAAGGTAATTTTAAATGCGGACACTGTCCAATGTGCAGACAGCATATAACGGGACGAACATTGCATATTGGAGGTTTAAAGCATGTAGTGAACGATTTCATAACCTGCAGGACAGACCACGTAGTATATGTGGTTTTCTGTCCGTGCAGATATTACTACATTGGGAAGACAATAAGAGCATTGTTTGTCCGTTTCCGGGAGCATTGCCGTTCGGTATCCACAGGGAAAGGTGTACCACGTTTGATTGCGCATATAAAAGAGAAGCATGGAGGTTGTGCTGATTGTTTGACCTTTGCTGGGATAGAAAGAATCTCTCTACCAAAGAAAGGAGGTGATTTAGATAACTTACTCTTGAGAGCCGAAGCGAAGTGGATCATGCGCAGTGGTGCGATGGGACCCCTAGGCTTTAATGATAGAGTGGACCTTTCTATTTTCCTCTGAGTAGGGTGAGAAATAGTGAATAATAATAGAAATTACAGGATATGGAGTACCTTGCTGGATGTACATTAAGCAAGCGTCAATTTATAGTGAGAAAGAAATTGATATACATTAACTGACACCTTTCAGGGTAGATTTAACTATTCAACGCATATTATAAATTATTGTATGTATTCATAACTAAGTAATGATTGTGTGAAATTGTTTTATTTGTGCCTTTTATGTTTTATGTGTTTTAATTTGGTGGGGGGACGGACAGGTGGGGGGAGGTGTCTTGACCGGCACTATATTTCCGCCTGTTTGCGCTCACACCAAGTGACCCGTAGAAGCGCAAAGCACAGCGCGAAACGGCCGTCGTCCCTGCACTCCCCTGCTCACACGAGCTCCGGTTTAGTTGTGGCAACCCCAGCCATGAATTTTAATGGAAATATTTTGTGAATAAAGCTTGGAATTTGAAGACTGGTGAGTGCCCTCGCATCCTTCACTGCTGGATGATATTTATTTATGTCTCTGTCCATTTGTAGAATCGACCAATGTTTTTGGAAAATTTCTCTAATATGATTTGCACCGTTAGAATACCTAGTAATGAGACGTATAGTGTTTTCTTCATCAGACTTTGGCCTAGGTGTCAATAAATCTTTCCTTTCTTTTCTCAAAGATTCCTTATAGGCTCTATTCAGTACACCCTCGGGATAACCCCTTTCCAGGAACCTATTTTTTAGGTCCTTAGCTTGTTCTTGGAACATGTCATTATTTGAGCAGTTTCGACGTATTCTAAAGTATTGTCCCTTAGGGATGCCTCTTTTCAATGAAACAGGGTGACTGCTCTCCCACCTGAGGAGAGAGTTTGTGGCTGTGTCTTTTCTGTGTGTCCTTGTGATCAATTCACCATTGGGACGCTTTTCAATGTGTATGTCCAAAAATGCCAAGCTAGTAGTGCTGGCCTCATAGGTGAAGCGGAGGCCCAAGTCATTAATGTTTAGCCCTTCAACAAAATTCTCAAACTCATTGACTTCCCCTTTCCAAATCACAAGGACATCATCTATATATCTCAGCCACAAAATTATCCTCTCCTCAGGATGGGTATATGTGTCCCCGAAAACGACTGTTTCCTCCCACCAGCCCAGGAGCAAATTTGCATACGAGGGCGCACAGGGGCTGCCCATTGCAGTGCCCCTGAGCTGGTGGAAGTACTTGCGGTCAAACAGAAAAACATTTCGGGTCAGGCAAAATTCCAAGGCCCTTAAGACAAAATTGTTATGTCTCTCATATTGTAGACCTCTCGTGCCCAGATAATGGCCCACCGCCATAAGGCCCTTGTCATGTGGGATCGACAAGTATAGTGCCTCCACATCAATGCTACCCAAGATCATATCAGGGTCAAGGCAAACATCCTCCAATTTGAGCAAAAGGCCAGTGGTGTCCCGCACATGAGAATTCAGGGCTCCCACAAATGGTTTTAGAATCCTGTCTATATAAGTGCCAAGTTTTTCAGTCAAACTGTTGTTACCTGAGACAATTGGACGTCCCTTCAGCGGATTAGTGCCTTTGTGAACCTTCGGAAGGCAGTAAAAAGTTGGAATTACTGGATGTCTTGGCAACAAATACTCCCTCTCATCCTTGCTTACTACTCCGTCCCTAAAGCCCTCCTCAATGATGGATTTCAATTCACATTCAAATTGTTTAAGGGGGCTATGTGGTAGTATTTTATATTCATCTTCTCTCTCCAATAATGAAAGACACAAAGTATGATATTTTTTTGTGTCCATTACCACCACATTGCCCTCCTTGTCTGAAGGCTTTATTGTGATATTTTTATCCTTTTCAAGATTGCATAAACAGTTCATTTCACTCTTTGACAGATTGTGAGGGTTTTCAATCCTAGTATCTGACAATCTTAAAAGATCCTCTGTGACCAGGTTCAAAAAAATATCTATGGAGCTCAAATCTCCCATAAAAGGGGGCATCCTAGAGCTCTTGTTCTTCAATTCAGTGAAAGGACCTAGGCCTTCCATATTTGGATCTATGTCGCCTAAATGAAACAATAGACGAACATCCTGCAATAGATCATCTGCAATACCTAAATCTGTGCATTGTTTTCTCTCTTCCCTTATAAAAAATGTTTTCCACTTAAGGCGTCTTACAAATAAGTTTACATCTTTGATCACTTCAAATGTATCCATATCTGAACTAGGTACAAAAGAGAGGCCTTTACTTAATAATGATACTTCAGTCTCCGACAGTGCTCTTGAGGAGAGGTTTACAACTTGCATATTCATGTTGGGGGATTGGCTCGATTCCTGAGAGGGTAACTTACGTCTAAAAAACTGCTCTTGACCGGGGATCTTTTGTTGCTGCCACGCCCCCAGTTACCTCCTCTCCCCCGATTTTTTCCTCTCCCTCTATGTCCACCAGATCTACCTTCACTGTCAGAAATCTCTGCCTCAGAGGATGAAATATCCGTTTCTACCTTACGGGGGAATCTACCGGAGGGGAATGAATAAGCTTTGTTATCTTTGAACTCCTGAAGATCTCTTATGAAGAATTTATGTTTTTTGCTCTCTAGGTCACATCATTAAAAGGGGTGGTTTATGTATTTTTAATAATATAATTTGGGTCTCATGTAATTGTGTAGTCATAGGAAAAAGCTGAGAAAATCATGAATCATGCCAATAGGTGAACAGGATAGTTATTATATTAACTTTCCTGTTATCAAGGTGTCAATCACATACGCGGCACAATTAATCGAGAATGGAATTAGTGCTGCAGTATGAACAGGCACTTTAGGGGACAAAATAGCATTAACATATGCATTTATGTCATATTTCTTTTCTTTATACATGTCTGGCAGTAGTATGCTCATATATCTAGGGATACGCATATCCCAGCTATGGCGGTGCGTATGCGCCACTGAGCGGGGAATCCCAGCGCTCAATGAAGCAGGAGAGCATCTAAAGCTAACCGGAAATACAAGGGTAAGCCCGGTGAGCGCGTCACACGCCAGAGGGCGGAGCTTAGATTAGCGCGGCACCGAGCTGATTTGATAAATAACACAGAAAATAAGGGGGAGACCCGTAATGGCAGTAGCATTCTCCCCTGATGACTCCATAAGGAAGAAACGCGTCGGGAGACGCTCCTTATAGCACCATACCTGTACACTAAGGACGTAGATGAGGTGGACGGAGATGAGAGGAACAGCTGGGAAATGACTGAGCTAAATACGCGGTGAGATCCACCCAAACTTATGGGCCTTTATGTTTATTTGGTCCCACGCATTACAGCGTTCCTGTGATAAATATCCCACCATCATTAACCCTTAAAAGGTGCCACTGTTTAACCCATTAGGGAACACTCATATAATTGGAAAATGAGTCAGGATGTATCCCATGAATATATGGATGGGTAGTTATGTCTGTTGAGCATCTTGAAATATATTTGGTATGGTTTGCTAACCAGCACTGACAGTGTCCCAATCCAACATAGCATCTACGTGTATAACTAAGTGGAATATCTGCATGCGAGGTCTTGGTGTACATACGAGACACATAGTATACGCATCTTGGTGGTTCAGAAGCCACCGGAAGTAACGATCAAAGGCAAAAATCACATTTTTTCTAGTGGGGCAGATACAGTTACAGTGTAAACCGAAGTGTAGGAGAGTATTTTGTGTCTATATAAGGTAGTTTTGACTGTACTATATAACTGTCGGCCCACTTTTTGGTGTCTATGTGAACAATTGCGGATTGGAAGTGATTCCCAACACTAACAGTGCTGTTCGTTATTTGTTATTCATATTTGTATTTGTCTGGTGTTGTTTCCCCCTTCTGTGTTGGTATTAGGGCACATATCACAAGAGGTTATCTATTTTGTTTGTTAACTTTGCATCACCATGTATGCACCGCACGCCGACCTTCTTTCCCGGGAGCAGGTGGAGAGGAAAAGTGGCCCTCACCAGGGTCACTAAGCTCCCCGAGTCTAACAGCGCCGTTACTGCTCGACCGTTCACCTTTACGGAACACGCTTGAGGCCCCTCGTTGGGCGGAGAGTTCACACTGCAGGCTGGATATGCATAGTATGAACTACGGCTTCCCATGCTGCAGTCCACCTGCTCAGAGGTCTGGGAACAACGGGCAGCTATATGTCCTGGCCCGTGGCACCTCCAGCAAATAATATCACCCGTAGGGACCTTGGGCACCACCTCACCCGCCCTTTGTGACCTTGGACGCCCCACTCCTTTTTGGGACTCAGCACCTTTCTGGGACCCCCAGTACGGCATGGGCTGCCTCCCGAAGGAGCCTTCCATCCCTTTGTATCTCTCGACTAGTTCGATCAATTCGTCGGCATTCTGGGGATTACCCTGGGCAACCCAAGTCTGTATGGACGTCGGGAGGGAATGCACAAACCGATCCATCATCACCCGCTCTACCATCTGTGCAGGCGTAGAGGACTCTGGCTGCAGCCATTTCTGGACCAGGTGCAACAGGTCAAACATTTGGGAGCGAGGCGGTTTGTCCTGGTGATAGGCCCAGCAGTGAATTCGCTGTGCCCTGTCAGTGTCACCCCTAAATGTGTGAGAATCTCGGCTTTCAATTTGTGATACTCCTTGGCATCCTGCAAGGTCAAATCATAGTACGCCTTCTGAGGTTCTCCCGTCAGGTAAGGCGCCAATACCTCTGCCCACTGCTCTGGCGTAAGTTTTTCCCTCTCAGCGACCCTTTCAAACACCGTCAGGAAGGCCTCAACATCATCCCCAGGAGTCATTTTCTGCAATGCGCGTCTTACCGTCTTCCGGACGTGAGTGTCATCAGCCAGACCTGGGGTTGGGGCGCTCGTCTTGCCCTGGATGGCGGTTGCCAGAAGCTGCATCTGCTGCCATTGCTCCTGCTGTTACTGTTGCATCTGCTGCCGTTGCTCCTGCTGGCTCTGTTGCATCTGCTGCCGTTGCTCCTGCTGGCTCTGCCGTTGCTCCTGCTGGCTCTGTTGTATCTGCTGCATCAACAGCTTGTTGGTCTCTTGCTGTATCTGCTGCCGTTGCTCCTGCTGTGTTTGCAACTGGACCAAGTGTTTCAGCAGGTCCTCCATTTTCCCCGGCAATGCTTGCTGGCTTACAACAGACTTGACCCAGGACATTCAATAGCAGACTTACATCTCCGCTGGCAACGCTGCCCGCATTCTCCACCAATTGTAGGGGTTTCACTCGCTCAACTGCGACGGCTGACACTTAGGAGGCACGTTCCATCAAAAGTTCAAAGGTTTATTGCTCCATAAACCACATAGCAAAACAGAAAACAAATAGCCTTTAGCTTAGGCAAAGGAAAAACAAGTGTCCAGTCCTTCAGGCTCAGTCCTGGAGCCTTAACACACTCTGGAGGCTAGCACCTCCACACATATATATTCCCTGTGTTAAGCATTAGCCTTTCTTTTATAGGTCTAACCACACCCAGAACCCATCACATGATTAGACATGTAGTTATGACATCACCACAGGTCCTGAAACACATATAGTTAGGCATGGTTACATCCCAGCGGCAAGCCACCTATGTGACACATATCTCCCGTCGACTAAACAACCTTTAACCACGCTACAATATATATATATACATATATACAGTCATATGAAAAAGTTTGGGCACCCCTATTAATCTTAAGCTTAATGTTTTATAAAAATGGTTTATTTTGCAACAGCTATTTCAGTTTCATATATCTAATAACTGTTGGACACAGTAATGTTTCTTATGCACTTATGCACCTGTCAAATTTTGTTTGAATGCAGATTGCACATTTTCTAAGTATGGGCACCCTTATCATTTTCTTGTTTTAAATACTCCTACCTACTTTTTACTGACTTACTAAAGCACTTTTTTTGGTTTTGTAGCCTCATTGAGTTTTGAACTTCATAGCTAGGTGTATGCAATCATGAGAAAAGCTACTTAAAGTGGCCACTTGCAAGTTGTTCTCCTGTTTGAATCTCCTCTGAAGAGTGGCATCATGGGCTCCTCAAAACAACTGTCAAATGATCTGAAAACAAAGATTATTCAACATCGTTGTTCAGGGGAAGGATACAAAAAGCTGTCTCAGAGATTTAACCTGTCAATTTCTACTGTGAGGAACATAGTAAGGAAATGGAAGAACACAGGTACAGTTCGTGTTAAGGCCAGAAGTGGCAGGCCAAGAAAAACATCAGAAAGGCAGAGAAGAAGAATGGTGAGATCAGTCAAGGACAATCCTCAGACCATCTCCAGAGAGCTGCAGCATCAACTTGCTGCAGATGGTGTCACTGTGCATCGGTCAACTATACAACGCACTGTGTTTTTTTGCCGCCATGCATAACGCCTTTTTGTATTACCAAACAACTCAATCTTGGTTTCATGAGTCCACAGGACCTTCTTCCAAAAATAAATTGGCTTCTCCAAATGTGCTTTTGCATACCTCAGCCGACTCTGTTTGTGGCGTGCTTGCAGAAACGGCTTCTTTCGCATCACTCTCCCATACAGCTTTTCCTTGTGCAAAGTGCGTTGTATAGTTGACCGATGCATAGTGACACCATCTGCAGCAAGTTGATGCTGCAGATCTCTGGAGGTGGCCTGAGGATTGTCCTTGACTGATCTCACCATTCTTCTTCTCTGCTTTTCTGATGTTTTGCTTGGCCTGCCACTTCTGGCCTTAACAAGAACTGTACCGGTGTTCTTCCATTTCCTTACTATGTTCCTCACAGTGGAAATTGACAGGTTAAATCTCTGAGACAGCTGTTTGTATCCTTCCCCTGAACAACTATGTTGAATAATCTTTGTTTTCAGATCATTTGACAGTTGTTTTGAGGAGCCCATGATGCCACTCTTCAGAGGAGATTCAAACAGGAGAACAACTTGCAAGTGGCCACTTTAAGTAGCTTTTCTCATGATTGCATACACCTGGCTATGAAGTTCAAAGCTCAATGAGGTTACAAAACCAAAAAAAAGTGCTTTAGTAAGTCAGTAAAAAGTAGGTAGGAGTATTTAAAACAAGAAAATGATAAGGGTGCCCATACTTATACACCTGTCAAATTTTGTTTGAATGCAGATTGCACATTTTCTGTTAGTACAATAAACCTCATTTCAAGGCAGAAACATTACTGTGTCCAACAGTTATTAGATATATGAAACTGAAATAGCTGTTGCAAAAAAAAAAAAATTTTTATAAAACATTAAGCTTAAGATTAATAGGGGTTCCCAAACTTTTTCATATGACATATATATATATATATATATATATATATATATATATATATATATATATATATATATATATATATATATATATACACACAACACTTTTTTTTCCTGTTTTCCAGCACACGATGTGTTAAAACCAATGGTGTTGTTCAAAAGTACAACTTGTCCCGCAAAAAGCAAGCCCTCACATGGCCATTTTGACTAAAAAAGTTATGGCTCTGGGAAAAAGGGGAGCAAAATACAAAAAAAAAAAAAAAAACGGAAAATGACCTGGGGGTTAAGGGGTTTTGTGAGGGCGAGTATTGTTTTTTCCTTCTTCCAGGTGGCGTACTGACACACAGAAAATGCCAGCACTGATGCTCAGCAAGTGTCAGACTGGGGTGCCAAGAGCCTACCAGTAACCAACTCCAGGGCCCCACTTTTCAGCTACATGCAAATGTGACATTATCCTCAATCACAAATTTCTATAACAATGAGCTGGGTAGATTGTTACATGAATAAGATGCTCCTTTGTCTGTTATTAGTGACTCAAGTATATTGTGCCAAGTACTGCTCATATAAGAGGGTGGCGGCCACTCTTACATGGTGGCCCACCAGAGGATTCTCCTGTTCTCCTGTGGGCCAGTTCAAGCCAGTTACTAGCGGAGACAGGCCAAGCTGCATACAGTAATTGCAAATTTCTGAAAACATGACGTTAACGCAATCAGAGACTGAGAAAGCAAAGTACCATAACAAAAGCGGATAAGGATCCGTGAAAGTGAGTAATACTATTTTAACCCTTTCGCGACATGCGCCGTACATGTACGGCGCATGTCAGGTCCCCTGCTTTGATGTGCGCTCCGGCGGTGAGCGCACATCAAAGTCGCGACATGTCAGCTGTTTTGTACAGCTGACATGTGCGTGCAATAGCGGCGGGTGAAATCGCTATTCACCCGCCGCTATTAACCTGTTAAATGCCGCTATCAAATGCAGACAGCGGCATTTAACTACCGCATCCGGCCGGGCGGCCAGAAATGACGTCATCGCCGACCCCCGTCACATGATCGGGGGTCGGCGATGCATCAGGAAGGTAACCATAGAGGTCCTTGAGACCTCTATGGTTACTGATGCCGGCCTGCTGTGAGCGTTCCCCTGTGGTCGGCGCTCACAGCACTCCTGCATTTCAGCTACATAACAGCGATCTAATGATCGCTGTTATGTAGCAGAGCCGATCGGGCTGTGCCTGCTTCTAGCCTCCCTTGGAGGCTATTGAAGCATGGCAAAAGTGAAAAAAAAAAGTTTTTAAAAATGTGAAAAAAATATTAAAAATATAAAAGTTTAAATCACCCCCCTTTCGCCCCATCCTAAATAAAACAATAATAAAAAAAAAAACCTACACATATTTGGTATCGCCGCGTTCAGAATCGCCCGATCTATCAATTAAAAAAAAGCAATAACCTGATCGCTAAACAGCGTAGCGAGAAAAAAATCCGAAACGCCAGAATTACGTTTTTTTGGTCGCCGCGACATTGCGTTAAAATGCAATAACGGGCGATCAAAAGAACGCATCTGCGCCGAAATGGTATCATTAAAAACATCAGCTCGGCACGCAAAAAATAAGCCCTCACCCGACCCCAGATCACAAAAATTGAAGACGCTACGGGTATCGGAAAATGGCACTTTTGTTTTGTTTTTTAAGCAAAGTTTGGAATTTTTTTTCACCACTTGGATAAAAAATAACCTAGACATGTTAGGTGTCTATGAACTCGTAATGACCTAGAGAATCATAATGGCAGGTTAGTTTTAGCATTTAGTGAACCTAGCAAAAAAGCCAAACAAAAAACAAGTGTGGGATTGCACTTTTTTTGCAATTTCACCGCACTTGGAATTTTTTTCCCGTTTTCTAGTACACGATATGGTAAAACCAATGATGTCGTTCAAAAGTACAACTCGTCCCGCAAAAAATAAGCCCTCACATGGCCATATTGACGGAAAAATAAAAAAGTTATGGCTCTGGGAAGGAGGGGAGCGAAAAACGAAAACACAAAAACGAAAAAGGGCCGCGGCATGAAGGGGTTAAGGAAAAAAAAAAGTTAAACTTGTCTGAGCCCTGTTAATAATATTTTTCCGCTTCATAATCCCTTTAAGTCTTGGATCAGAAATATTTTATGTAATAATGACACAGTATAATTTCCTATCTACCCTGGGTGTGCTGCAACTTCCCATTCTGTCTTGTAACAAAAGGATGAAGAAGAGCATAAAGGCACAAAAAAACAAACAAACAACTGGGATACAGTAAAATTAGTGTAACGCTATCAAAGGGAGGTCGAAAAAAATAAAATAAAATCAGCACACTCAGCATTTGCGTTTCTAACTTACCTTAACTTGGCTAAAGCCGATAGTGACCGCCGCAGCTGAGGTAAAGGCTTTGATGACAGGGTATGAAATAAATTCCAAAAGGAAACCTAAATGAAAAAAACGATGCAGTTACATATATGTGTGTCGGCTTAGAGGAAGACTAAATAAATACTATATTAATCAATGACAAATCTTTACCAAACTTCAACAGTCCCATTGCCAATTGTATACAACCAGACAGGAAAGTCAAAAGAATGGCCAGCGACACGTCTCCAGAGGTGTAGATAGACACGAGGAGGGACATAATGGCAGTGGGGCCTAGTGTTACATCTTTGGATGTACCAAACAGGCAATAAATAAAGCAGCCGACATATGAAGAATACAATCCAAACTGCCAAGAATAAGAAAAGAGGAGGTTAATTCATTGTTAAATCCCCTAAAATCATGCTAATTGCACCTTTTACTGTTATGTTAATAATAAAAGGCATCATACACCAAAAATCATTTTCTATTGTCTCAAAGTTGGAAAATTAATTCTAATTAAAGTCTACTATAACTTTGTGACTGCAGACTTCTGAGTCTTAACAGTGTGCACGCTGTCAGGATTCACCAGTATTGCCAGTAAGAGCGGGCGGCCACGTCGCCAGAAGTATGTGATTTACATAGGTGTCACGGGTGTGTCAGGTGTGACAGTCATACTGGATCCAGCTGTAGAAGGACTTTGCGATTAGCTCTACAAGCACCTTCTTGATTTTTGCATATTTGTTATAGAGTGATATCCTTCTCCCTCTAGGACCCACCAGTTACCTCCACCTTCTGCTGCTAATTAACACATCCTTGCTGAAGGTTTAAATACCTGCAGTCGCTTCCGCTGGAATTAGCTCAAATTCCCTCTGTTTGGTTGAGGTACTAGCAGTCAGCTAGAGTCTTCTTGGAGGATTGCTGGTGTGATATCTCGGTAGTCTTCTTAAGCTAAGTGTATCCCCTCATTCGTCCACCTTCTCTGTCTTTAGTTGTAGTGAGGGCTGACTAGCACTCACGCAGTCCCCTCACTATCCAGGGAGGGTCAGGCAGGGATTACGTTCCTGCTCAGCGATAGGTGCGGAACCAGTTTAGGGCAGACAGGGTATTGTTAAATCTGCCTATGGGGGTCTACACTTCCCCCTTCCCTAGTGTTTGGGCTTCCCATCCCCTCCAATTTGTTGAGCACCTTGGTTCTCCTTTACCCAGTGTGACAACAGGTGTGCTCGGCTTCTCTCAATTCTCTTGTAGTGAAAGAGGCTGAGCACATCTAGTTGGAATGTGACTTGAAGTATGAAAATCATATACTTGTGGTTACGTGACCACCCACTCTCACCGGCAGTACCAATGAATTCTGACAGTGTGTGCTCTGTATAGAGTGACTGCAGATTTATCAGAAGGCAGGACAACCTCTTTAAGCTCATTTTCCTGCCACATCTCAACATCTTCAGAAGACACAGATTAGATATTAGAAAAAAACGTTTTGACAGTGAGGATTATCAATGAGTGGAACAGGCTGCCACGAGAGGTGGCGAGTTCTCCTTCGATGGAAGTCTTCAAAAAAAGGCTGGACAGACATCTGTCTGAGATGGTTTAGTGAATCCTGCATTGAGCAGGGGGTTGGATACGATGACTTTGGATGTCCCTTCCAACTCTAACAGTCTATAATATTTATCACCTACCTCTACAGGTAACCCAGCCACCTCTGCATAAGCAAGAGCCTGAGGAATCACTGTCAGTCCGACTGTAAATCCAGCAATCATGTCAAGCTTCATCCATTGTAGAGAATACTGTGGTAACCAGCACAGAAATGGGAATGTCCTCTTCAATGCTACCCAGGAGCAGCACCTGGATAATATCCTGGTGCCAGTACTCCGGTCCTGCCGGTTAGCCAGCCACTCCATAACTGCAGATGCCAGTCACATCATTTTCCTAGTGAGAAGGAAAGAGAATAAAATAGACATGCATGTGATAAGTAATGGGCTGATTTCTACTGCAGATTGATTCCATCATTTCGCTGTACTGTTAAAGCCCGATGAGCACACCATGGCGATGGGATGCATTACAACTAAAAAGAGCCTTTCATCTGAGCAATTATATACAGTGCCTTGCTGGAACTCTTTCATTCTTTCACTTTACATTCAAACTTAAATGTATTTTATTGGGATTGTAGGTGGTATACCAAAACTAAGCAGCAAATATTTGTGAAGTGTACAGGAAATTATACATTGTTTTCTTAACATTTAAAAAAATATATAAATCTGAAAATTGTGACGTGCATTTGTATTCAGCCCCCTTGAGTCAATAATTTGTAGGACCGCTTTCGCTGCAATTAGTTTTAAATCTTTTGGATTATGTCTCTACCAGCTTTGCTGATCTAGAGACTGAAAATTCTCCCCATTCTTCTCTCCAAACTAGCTCTAGCTCAGTGAGATTGGATGCAGAGAGTCCGTGAGCAGCAATTTTAAAGTCATGCTACTGATTCTGATGTGTGATTTAGGTCTGGATGGTAACTGGGCCATGCAAACACATGAATATGCTTGGATCTAAACCATTTCATTGTAACTCTGGCAGTAAGTTTATGGTCGTTGTCCTCCTGGAAGGTGAACCTACGCCCTAGTTTCAAGTCTTTTACAGCTTCTAATAGTATTTCCTCGAGATTGCGCTGTATTTAGCCCCATCCATCTTCACATCAACTCTGATCAGCTTCCCTGTCCCTGCTGAAGAAAAGCATCCCCACAGCATGAGCATGATGCTGCCACCGTGTGTGACAGTGAGGATGACATATTCAGTGTTAGTTTTCCGCCACACATCGCATTTTGCCCAAAAAGTTCTACTGTGTATTTATCTGACCAGAGCACTTTCTCCGACGTGCTAGCTGTTTCCCCCTACATGGCTTTTTGCAAACTGTACATAGGACATCTTATGGCTTGCTTTAAAAAAAAAAAAAAATGGATTGAACAGTGACCTGTGAGATTTTCAGAGCTTTGGATTTTTTTTTTTAACCTAACCCTACTTTACTCTTCTCCATAACGTATCTCTGACCTTTCTGGTGTTTCTTGGTTTTCATGATGTTGTTTGGTCCTTTATTTTCTTAAAGGGAACCTGTCACCCCCCCCAGGCGTAACTAAAAGAGCCACCTTGTGCTGCACTAATGCTGCATTCTAACAAGGTGGCTCTTTTAGTTCTTGTTCCTGGCACTGCTGAAATAATCGTTTTTGATATTTGTTCCTCATACCGTGAAATCGCCACAGGGGCAGGTCTTTCCCCCTGAATCCAGACGCCTCACAGAAGTGTGAATGTGGTATGGAATACATCGGTAAAACCTCTAGAGAACTGAGGAGAAGAGTAGGAGAACACCACAGAGACACCATAAATCGCAGAGATACTCCTGTAGCCAACCACATCAACAATAAGCATAGAGGAGATCTGAAAATGGTAAATTTTATGGGAATAGACAGGGTACCCAAGAGGTAGGATCACCCTTTTCTGTCTTTCCAACAATATACTCATAGGGGGTCTGTTGTGTCCTAAATATAATATAAGAATTTGATGCTCTCTCTTGCTCTGCTGTATTTCCATAATTCTATATGTATAGAATTTCATCGGAGTAACTCGTTTCGATGCCCAGTATGTTTTGATATAATTAAGGTGGAGTCAGGGATTAGTTTAATACCTGCACATGTCCTTATGGAGCCAGGGTGGAGAACAATCCACTTCTTGTTTTCAAGCTATCCTTGCTATAGACGCTATCTAAGTGTATCTACATTGCATGAATTGAGAGCGCAGCACGGCGAGTTTGTGAAAAATGCACTCGATAGCAAGTATGTAGTCCAGAATACAGCGACTTACTCTGAGAGGTTAGCCAGAAGGACGCATGCGCATAGAGTCAGTGATCGGCGAGACTCCGAGTTGCCGAGTGTGACGTCAGCGGTTCACGCTGCATTGTTTGCGTTCCAGTAGTTAGCGCTACATAGCCACAAGTGGCGCATGAGCTATGGAACCCGGAAATGACGAATCTCAGTGTCCGTAAATACGGCGCGACAGTGCATATAAGACAGGTAACTAGAGGAGCACGCTTACTCTGCTCAATTTAAAATGTCACGATCCCCTGAAGAGTCAGTGTGATGAAACGTGTCTGGAGACATTATAAATATGGAACCGTGCAACAGTAGGAGAATGAGGAGTGCCGGTGACAAATATACTTAAAAGGAAGGGCTTCACAGAACGACTCGCTGTGGACCCAGATGAGTATACGTGGTTTACGCAGAAAGACATTTAACCCGCTATATGAACCCATGCCATTGTGGTTTAAGGCATTGATGCATTCGAAATATTTAGGGGTAGCAATCTGCGGTTGTTATGAGTTGTTACCAATGGGACATCTCTAAAGGAACATATGCAAAGACACCTGATATATAGTAGCCTGCTATCTGAACCTATGCTATTGTATTTTGGGGCATTGATGTATTCAAAATGGATAGGGGCAATAAGTGTGCTAGGCCTTTGAGATGCTGCTAATGGTACACTCTGATGAGCATACTAACTGCACACCACTGAATAATTAACACCTACATGGACTAAGCTATAAGATGAATATCTGTGTAGAATGCATTACGAACTTTAAACAATAGTATAGTGGTTTGCCAGAAAAAAGGCATGGTTACATTGAGGGGTCCGTATATGTAAATGTGTGACAGTACCCAGACATGATGATATCTGGCACCCAAAAATACTGTGTTTAAGAAGTGTCTTGGTACCATAGTGAGAATCTGGAATACTATTATACTCCATATGTGGAGCTAGTACTTAATTATATTCAGTTGTAGTGGCGGGTTCTCTAGTACCCTGCATAATTCGTTTCTTTTAAAAAGGTTTTTGTTTGTCTTTTTTCACTTCTGCACTTTGCACTTTGACACTATGTCTTGTATACACGACTACATGTACCGTTTTAAGTAATAACTGAGTAAAAGTTAAGTTTTAAATATACGATTGGTATCCGTTGCTAACCTAATCTAGGGAAAGACCTGCCCCAAGGTCTATTTCATGGTATGAGGAACAAATTTCAAAAACGATTATTTCATCAGTGCCAGGGACCCGAACTAAAAGAGACACCTAGTCAGAATGCAGCATTACTGCTGCACAAGGTGGCTCTTTTAGTTACAAACGCCTGGGGGGGGTGACAGGTTCCCTTTAAACAGAGCCTACAGCCTGCAGTGATCCTCAACCTACTGAACCGCCGCACAACCTGCCCTACCCTATCCTAGTGAATCCTCACCCATCCCCTGCAGACTTTGAGCCCTCGCAGGCAGGGTCCTCCCTCCTTATGTACCTATGTGCCTTATTTTTTGCTGATATTTAATGTATTTGTCTATATTTGCCCCGTATTCACATGTAAAGCGCCATGGAATAAATGGCACTATAAAATTGTATAATAATAAAAATAATAATAATAATAATAATAATAATAAAAGGTCCAGCTGCTGCTTTATGTGTCCCTATTAGTGCACCTGCTGTTTGGTACACAAACAAGGATCCTCTTAGTGCCCAACATAATAATGCCCACCACTGTACCCCTTACAAAGTAAAATGCCTTGTTTGTGACCTCTATATGGTAAAATTGTCCCCTAACATATTAAATACCCTGTCTAAGTGCTCTAGAAAATAGTGGCCATATTTTTCCCCCTAGAAAGTATAATGCCCTGTGTGCCCCTTTGACGGTCAAAATACCCGGAGTGCCCCTATAACAATAGAAAAATAGCTTAGGTTATGGTATCAAATAGATATGAAGTTAGGAGGAAAATAAGTTTGCCTTCGGAACAACCCTTTTAAGTGTTTAAACTAGAATAATTGGTGAAGAAAGGTCCCATCAAGTTCAACCTATGTCTTTTTTCAACTTATATAACTGTGTAACTCACCTAGCCCACTTAGTGGAAGCCAGACAGTGCCCCTTTTGGCAGTTACACACTCATAGCTCTCCCCAGCAGCCTTTAAGAAAATCTGTCACAAATTCATAATTGGCCACTTTTTGCTCTTATTTTATTCTCGTTGTTCTATTATTATTATTATTACACTGCTCAAAAAATAAAGGGAACACTAAAATCCCATGTCCTAGATATCACTGAATAAAATATTCCACTTGTAAATCTTTATTCATTACAGAGTGGAATGTGTTGAGAACAATAGAACATAAAAATTATCAATGTAAATCAAAATTAATATCTCATGGAGGCCTGGATTTGGAACAATACTCAAAATCAAAGTGGAAAATCAAATTACAGGCTGATCCAACTTCAGTGGAAATGCCTCAAAACAAGGAAATGATGCTCAGTAGTGTATGTGGCCTCCACATGCCTGTATGCCCTCCCTACAATGCCTGGGCATCCCCCCTGATGAGGCGATGGATGGTCTCCTGAGGGATCTCCTCCCAGACCTGGACTAAAGCAACCTCCAACTCCTGGACAGTCTGTGGTGCAATGAGACGTTGGTGGATGGTGCGAGACATGATGTCCCAGATGTGTTCAATCGGATTCAGGTCTGGGGAATGGGCGGGCCAATCCTTCAACTCCTTCATCTTGCAGGAACTGCTGACACACTCCAGCCACATGAGGTCTGGCATTGTCCTGCATTAGGAGGAACCCAGAGTCAACCGCACCAGCATATGGTCTCACAAGGGGTCTGAGGATCTCATCTCGGTACCTATTGGCAGGCTACCTCTGGCGAACACATGGAGGGCTGAGTGGCCCTCCAAAGAAATGCCACCCCACACCATTACTGACCCACTACCAAACCGGTCATGCTGAAGGATGTTGTAGGCAGCGGATTGCTCTCCACGGCGTCTCCAGACTGTCACGTCTGCCACATGTGCTCATTGTGAACCTGCTTTCATCTGTGAAGAGAACAGGGCGCCAGTGGTGAATTTGCCAATCCTGGTGTTCTGTGGCAAATGCCAAGCCTCCTGCACATTGTTGGGCTGTGAGCACAACCCCCATCTGTGGATGTAGGGCACTCAGACCATCCTCGTGGAGTCAGTTTCTAACCGTTTGTGCAGACACATGCACATTTGTGGCCTGCTGGAGGTCATTTTGCAGGGCTCTGGCAGTGCTCCTCCTGTTCCTCCTTGCACAAAGGCTGAGGTAGCAGTCCTGCTGCTGGGTTGTTGCCCTCCTATTGCTCCCTCCACGTTTCCTGGCCTGTCTCCAAGTAGCGCCTCCAGCCTCTGGACTCTACGCTGACAGACACCGCAAACCTTCTTGCCAGAGCTCACATTGACGTGCCATCCTGGATGAGCTGCACTACCTGAGCCACTTGTGTGGGCTGTAGAGTCCGTCTCATGCTACCACGAGTGTGAAAGCATAACCAACATTCAAAAGAGACCAAAACATCAGCCAGAAAGCATTACTGCGTACTGTGATGTGGTCTGTGGTCCCCACCTGCAGAACCACTCATTTATTGAGGGTGTCTTGATAATTGCCAATAATTTCCTTCTGTTGTCTATTCCATTGCACAACAACATGTGAAATTGATTGTCAAACAGTGTTGCTACCTAAGTGGACAGTGATATTTCACAGAAGTTTGATTTCCTTGGAGATATATTCTGTTGTTTAAGTGTTCCCTTTATTCTTTTGAGCTGTGTAATATAGATAGATAGATAGATATAATTTTTTTTTAATTTATATTCTGTAATATACATTTTTACTGGATGCTTCTGTATGAAATAGTGCAGGATGCTCTCTTGCGAACAGCGAAAACTGGTATACTCGACATACTAAGCCAGAAAAATCTTTTAACCTTTCAATAGTAACAAATAAAAAGACAATAAGAAATCAATAAAAAAAAAAACATCCAACACAAGAGACATAAGGATGGGCGGTTTCATAGCATTGCAGAACAATTAGGGCTAGACTATAGTTTTTATCAGTCACCATCAATTCACGAAGATCTGACAGTAGTAGAGAGATAATATCTGTGGTTTTCTTATTGTAGCACACAGCAGTAATATTAGCACTCATTGCCTTATAGATAGGACAGTATTGGAGATGGAGCAACAGCCATCGCTGATAACATCTGACCACCGTATTGTGTAGGATACAAGAGAGCAGCGCACAAAACCACACACAACGCAAACAGAGCTGAGAAAATAAAACATATGAGCTTGCCACCAATATGAGAAATGCCAAAAATTAAATGTATGTGCGATTATGGAATCTTCAGGCCAGTGTCCTCGAGTAGCAGCAGGAGTATAGGAACAATTGTTATCCAGTACTGCAAAAAGACAATTATCTCCATAAAAAAAGATTTAAAAAAAAAAAAATTATAGTCTTACGCGTTTCGGACTGCAAAGAGTCCTTAGTCATAGAAGTGCTAAATCCAGATTTATTTTTTTAATAAACATTGTTTTTTATATATATTTTTTGCTGTGCTTGATTACAATTATTATGGATTTTAGAAAACCTCATTTTCTAAAGGTACCGTCACACTCAGCGACGCTGCAGCGATATAGACAACGAGCCGATCGCTGCAGCGTCGCCGTTTAGGTTGCTGGGGCCGGCCGGCCGTAAAGCAGAGCACAGCGGTGGCGCTGACACATTCAGTGCAGGGAAGCCGTCGGCGGGGGACGTGACAGACACCGGAATGTGAGTATGTAGTGTTTTTTTTTTACTTTTACAATGGTAACCAGGGTAAATATCGGGTTACTAAGCGCGGCCCTGCACTTAGTAACCCGATATTTACCCTGGTTACAAGTGAACACATCGCTGGATCGGTGTCACACACACCGATCCAGCGATGACAGCGGGTGATCCAGCGACAAAATAAAGTTCTGGCCTTCTAGCTCCGACCAGCGATATCACAGCGGGATCCAGATCGCTGCTGCGTGTCAAACACAACGAGATTGCTATCCAGGACGCTGCAACATCACGGATCGTCGTCGTTCTTGCTGCAAAGTCGCTTAGTGTGAAGGTACCTTAAGGGGTGGTTTTTTTTGGTTTGATATTTTAGAGTAATACACGTACTCGTTGTGCTGACTTTGGCAAAAATTCATTATACATTTTGTACAACAGACGTCGATTTGTATAAAATCAGATTTTATGCCACTATAACGCCGGAGAACAGCTGGAAAAATCACAGATAATATATATATTATGGGCTCATTGGAAAGCCATAATATATCACTATGATTATAAGTCGTACATGTCTACAGACCATAATTCTGATGTAAGTACATGAGCGGCATTCACTGTAAACTGATAATTACTGTCAAAATAATCTGTACAAGTTTCTTCAGCTTCTAAAAATCATGGACACTTTACATTTATTTTACAAACAAGGCAAAAAAACTGCCACATTTTTACAGACTGTTCTGAAATATCTCAACCCTGGGCCCAGGGGAGTGAGGATCTGCAGTGTTCATTATTTGAGGTGTTTTACAATATTTCGGGTCCATTTTGCAGGAAATAGAAAACTCCTTTTCTGGAAAGCGGAGTCACTAGCAGCAGTAAGAGGTGAGGAGGTTATTAACACTCAAACATTCATTCATTACAAGACAAACAGGTCTGTGCTACAAGGAAGCAGAGACGTCACCTGTTTACATCCTGGAGACACGGCGAAGAAACGCCAAGGAGAGGAGCGTCATAGTCGGCCCATCTGGGACGGTCAGATCAGACACCAGTGACCTCCGCAACTATCCAGCCGTGTATACCAAAAATATCATGCCTCAGATCACAGCAGAAGTAACCGCTGCAGCCAATCACTGGTCTTGTACTTCTGACTGGCTGCAGTGGTCACATGTGGTACACAGCATATCGTCACTGTATGCGAGACATCATGAAATATCCTTCCGCCTATTGACTACTTTCCCATAACTTGGAAAGTCCTGCAATTCAAAATCCCTCGGGTTTGAGACATCATCTATAAATACACAGATAAGTAATGGAGAGTTTACTGACTCAGCTCTGCTACATACGCACACAGGACTAATGCCATGGAATTACTGACTCAGCTCTGCTACATACACACACAGGACTAATGCCATGAAATTACTGACTCAGCACTGCTACATACACACACAGGACTAATGCCATGGAATTACTGACTCAGCTCTGCTACATACACACACAGGACTAATGCCATGGAATTACTGACTCAGCACTGCTACATACACACACAGGACTAATGCCATGGAATTACTGACTCAGCTCTGCTACATACAGACACGGGACTAATGCCATGGAATTACTGACTCAGCACTGCTACATACACACACAGGACTAATGCCATGGAATTACTGACTCAGCACTGCTACATACACACACAGGACTAATGCCATGAAATTACTGACTCAGCTCTGCTACATACAGACACGGGACTAATGCCATGGAATTACTGACTCAGCACTGCTACATACACACACAGGACTAATGCCATGAAATTACTGACTCAGCACTGCTACATACACACACAGGACTAATGCCATGGAATTACTGACTCAGCTCTGCTACATACACACACAGGACTAATGCCATGGAATTACTGACTCAGCACTGCTACATACACACACAGGACTAATGCCATGAAATTACTGACTCAGCTCTGCTACATACACACACAGGACTAATGCCATGGAATTACTGACTCAGCTCTGCTACATACAGACACAGGACTAATGCCATGGAATTACTGACTCAGCTCTGCTACATACACACACAGGACTAATGCCATGGAATTACTAACTCAGCTCTGCTACATACAGTACAGACCAAAAGTTTGGACACACCTTCTCATTTAAAGATTTTTCTGTATTTTCATGACTATGAATGTTGTACATTCACACTGAGGGCATCAAAACTATGAATTAACACAGGTGGAATTATATACTTAACAAAAAAGTGTGAAACAACTGAAATTATGTCTTATATTCTAGGTTCTTCAAAGTAGCCACCTTATGCTTTGATGACTGCTTTGCACACTCTTGGCATTCTCTTGATGAGCTTCAAGAATACATGGGGTACAGGATACACCATATATACTATATATAACAGACAGGATGGGAATACATGGGGTACAGGATACACCGTATATACTATATATAACAGACAGGATGGGAATACATGGGGTACAGGATACACCATATATACTATATATAACAGACAGGCTGGGAATACATGGGGTACAGGATACACCGTATATACTATATATAACAGACAGGCTGGGAATACATGGGGTACAGGATACACCGTATATACTATATATAACAGACAGGCTGGGAATACATGGGGTACAGGATACACCGTATATACTATATATAACAGACAGGCTGGGAATACATGGGGTACAGGATACACCGTATATACTATATATATAACAGAAAGGCTGGGAATACATGGGGTACAGGATACACCGTATATACACTATATATGACAGACAGGCTGGGAATACATGGGGTACAGGATACACCATATATACCATATATATAACAGGCAGGATGGGAATACATGGGGTACAGGATACACCGTATATACTATATATAACAGACAGGCTGGGAATACATGGGGTACAGGATACACCGTATATACACTATATATGACAGACAGGCTGGGAATACATGGGGTACAGGATACACCATATATACTATATATACGGTAACAGACAGGATGGGAATACATGGGGTACAGGATACACCATATATACTATATATAACAGACAGGCTGGGAATACATGGGGTACAGGATACACCGTATATACTATATATAACAGACAGGCTGGGAATACATGGGGTACAGGATACACCGTATATACACTATATATGACAGACAGGCTGGGAATACATGGGGTACAGGATACACCATATATACCATATATATAACAGGCAGGATGGGAATACATGGGGTACAGGATACACCGCATATACTATATATAACAGGCAGGATGGGAATACATGGGGTACAGGATACACCGTATATACTATATATAACAGGCAGGATGGGAATACATGGGGTACAGGATACACCGTATATACTATATATAACAGACAGGCTGGGAATACATGGGGTACAGGATACACCGTATATACTATATATAACAGGCAGGATGGGAATACATGGGGTACAGGATACACCGTATATACTATATATAACAGACAGGCTGGGAATACATGGGGTACAGGATACACCGTATATACTATATATGACAGGCAGGATGGGAATACATGGGGTACAGGATACACCGTATATACTATATATAACAGGCAGGATGGGAATACATGGGGTACAGGATACACCATATATACTATATATAACAGGCAGGCTGGGAATACATGGGGTACAGGATACACCATATATACTATATATAACAGGCAGGCTGGGAATACATGGGGTACAGGATACACCATATATACTATATATAACAGGCAGGCTGGGAATACATGGGGTACAGGATACACCATATATACCATATATATAACAGGCAGGATGGGAATACATGGGGTACAGGATACACCGTATATACTATATATAACAGGCAGGCTGGGAATACATGGGGTACAGGATACACCATATATACTATATATAACAGGCAGGCTGGGAATACATGGGGTACAGGATACACCATATATACTATATATAACAGGCAGGCTGGGAATACATGGGGTACAGGATACACCGTATATACTATATATAACAGACAGGCTGGGAATACATGGGGTACAGGATACACCGTATATACTATATATAACAGGCAGGATGGGAATACATGGGGTACAGGATACACCGTATATACTACATATATCAGACGGGCTGGGAATACATGGGGTACAGGATACACCGTATATACTATATATAACAGGCAGGATGGGAATACAAGGGGTACAGGATACACCGTATATACTATATATAACAGGCAGGATGGGAATACATGGGGTACAGGATACACCGTATATACTACATATAACAGACGGGCTGGGAATACATGGGGTACAGGATACACCGTATATACTATATATAACAGGCAGGATGGGAATACAAGGGGTACAGGATACACCGTATATACTATATATAACAGGCAGGATGGGAATACAAGGGGTACAGGATACACCGTATATACTATATATAAGGGCTGTCCCACACGTCCAGATAATTCCGGTACCGGAATAAATCGGTACCGGAGTTATCCGTGTCCGTGTGCCTGGGAACTCACGGAGGCCATACGTGCGGCACACTTGTGCCGCCCGTATGGCGAGTGGGTACCACACGGAGCGTGTGGTACCCACTCTGCATCATGCTGAAGCCGCGATTCATATGTTCCCTGTAGCAGCGTTTGCTGCAGAGAAAATATGAATAATAGTGTTTAAAATAAAGATCTATGTGTCCGCCGCCCCCCCACCCCCTGTGCACCCCCCCGCTGGTCAGAAAATACTTACCCGGGTCCCCCGTCGGCTGTCGCTCCTTCCTGGTCTGGCCGCGGCTTCTAGTGTATGCGGTCACGTGGGCCCGATCATTTACAGTCATGAATATGTGGCTCCACCTCCCATAGGGGCGGAGCCGACTATTCATGATTGTAAATGATCGGCCCCACGTGACCGCATACAGTGGAAGCCGCGGCCAGACCAGGAAGGAGCGACAGCCGACGGGGGACCCGGGTAAGTATTTTCTGACCAGCGGGGGGGCGCACAGGGGGTGGGGGGGGGGCGGCGGACACATAGATCTTTATTTTAAACACTATTATTCATATTTTCTCTGCAGCAAACGCTGCTACAGGGAACATATGAATCGCGGCTTCAGCACCATGTGGGGGGACAGCGCTTACTGTAGCGCTGTCTCCTGCACGCACACGGACCCCAGACGGAGAATGTCCGTGTGAGGTCCGTGTTTTACACGGACCCATTGACTCTATTGGGTCCGTGTAATACGTGCGCTCCCACGAACACTGACATGTCTCCGTGTTTGGCACACGGAGACACGGTCCGCAAAAAATCAATGACATCTGAACAGATGCATTGATTTTTATGGGTCTACCTGTGTCAGTGTCTCCGGTACGTGAGGAAACTGTCACCTCACGTACCGGAGCCACTGACGTGTGAAACCGGCCTAAGGGCTCTTTCACACGTCCTGATATTTCCGGTACCGGAAAAAAACGGTACCGGAGATATCCGTGTCCGTATGTCCGTGTGCTCAAGTGGCACATACGTGCAGCATCCGTGTGCCGCCCGTGTGCCGCCTGAGGACCACACGGACCGTGCAGGAGAGACAGCGCTACACTAAGCGCTGTCCCCCCCGCATGTGGTGCTGAAGGCAGAATTCATCTCTTCTCCCCCAGCGTTTGTTGGAGAGAAGAGATGAAAGATCTTTTTTTTTTTTGGGGGGGGGGGGAAATAAAGTTTGCATGTGCGTCCGCGTCCCCGTCCCCCCCCCCCTCAGTGCGCCGCCTGCCCCCTTGCCGCAGAAATACTCACCCGGCCAGCTCCTGCGATGTCTCCTCTGTCCTCTCAGCTCCGGCAGCTTCTCCTGTGTGAGCGGTCACGTGGGAGCGCTCATTACAGTCAGTGAATATTCCCTGACTGTAATGAGCGGTACCACGTGACCGCTCACACAGGAGAAGCTGCCAGCGTGGAGAGGACAGAGGAGACATCGCGGGAGCCGGGTGAGTATTTCTGCGGCAAGGGACCAGGCGGCGCACTGAGGGGGGAGGCGGGGGGCACATGAAAACTTTATTGTTCACAAAAAAAAAAAAAAAAAAAAAGATCTTTCATCTCTTCTCTCCGGCGGGGGAGAAGAGATGAATGCTGCCTTCAGCACCACAGCGGGGGGGACAGCGCTTACTGTAGCGCTGTCTCTCCTGCGGGCGGTACGTGCACACGGAGGAGAGTGCACACTGTTCTCCGTGTGCACGTGTGCTGTCCGTATTGTGGTCCGTGCTGCCGGTGGAAAACGGACATGTCGACGTGTTTTCAGCACGGACATACGGTCCGTGTGAAAACACGCACATGTGCATAGACCCATTCATTTGAATGGGTCTACGTGTGTCAGTGTCTCCGGTACGTGAGAAAACTGTCACTACACGTACCGGAGACACTGACGTGTGAAAGAGGCCTAAGGCCGGTTTCACACGTCAGTGGCTCCGGTACGTGAGGTGACAGTTTCCTCACGTACCGGAGACACTGACACACGTAGACCCATAAAAATCAATGCATCTGTTCAGATGTCATTGATTTTTTGCGGACCGTGTGCGGACCGTGTCTCCGTGTGCCAAACACGGAGACATGTCAGTGTTCGTGGGAGCGCACGTTTTACACGGACCCAATAGAGTCAATGGGTCCGCGTAAAACACGCACCTCACACGGACATTCTCCGTCTGGGGTCCGTGTGCGTGCAGGAGACAGCGCTACAGTAAGCGCTGTCCCCCCCACATGGTGCTGAAGCCGGTATTCATATCTTCCCTGTAGCAGCGTTTGCTATAGAGAAAATATGAAGAATAGTGTTAAAAATAAAGATTTAGGTGTCCGCCGCCCTCCCACCCCCTGTGCGCCCCCCCGCTGGTCAGAAAATACTTATCCGGGTCCCCCGTCGGCTGTCGCTCCTTCCTGGTCTGGCCGCGCCTCCTACTGTATGCGGTCACGTGGGGCCGATCAATTACAATCATGAATAGTCGGCTCCGCCCCTATGGAGGTGGAGCCACATATTCATGACTGTAAATGATCGGGCCCACGTGACCGCATGCAGGAGAAGCCGCGGCAAGACCAAGAAGGAGCGACAGCCGACGGGGGACCCGGGTAAGTATTTTCTGACCAGCGGGGGGGCGCACAGGGGGTGGGGGGGGCGGCGGACACCTAAATCTTTATTTTTAACACTATTCTTCATATTTTCTCTGCAGCAAACGTTACTGCAGAGAGGATATGAATCGCAGCTTCAGCACCATGCAGAGTGGGTACCACACGCTCCGTGTGGTACCCACTCGCCATACGGGCGGCACACGTGTGCCGCAGGTATGGCCTCCGTGAGTTCCCAGGCACACGGACACGGATAACTCCGGTACCGATTTATTCCGGTACCGGAATTATCTGGACGTGTGGGACAGCCCTAACAGACAGGCAGGATGGGAATACATGGGGTACAGGATACACCGTATATACTATATATAACAGGCAGGCTGGGAATACAAGGGGTATAGGATACACCGTATATACTATATATAACAGGCAGGATGGGAATACAAGGGGTATAGGATACACCGTATATACTATATATAACAGACAAGCTGGGAATACATGGGGTACAGGATACACCGTATATACTATATATAACAGACGGGCTGGGAATACATGGGGTACAGGATACACCGTATATACTATATATAACAGGCAGGATGGGAATACATGGGGTACAGGATACAACATATATACTATATATAACAGGCAGGATGGGAATACATGGGGTACAGGATACACCGTATATACTATATATAACAGACAGGCTGGGAATACATGGGGTACAGGATACACCGTATATACTATATATAGCAGACAGGCTGGGAATACATGGGGTACAGGATACACCGTATATACACTATATATAACAGACAGGCTGGGAATACATGGGGTACAGGATACACCGTATATACTATATATGACAGGCAGGATGGGAATACATGGGGTACAGGATACACCGTATATACTATATATGACAGGCAGGATGGGAATACAAGGGGTACAGGATACACCGTATATACTATATATGACAGACAGGCTGGGAATACATGGGGTACAGGATACACCGTATATACTATATATAACAGACAGGCTGGGAATACATGGGGTACAGGATACACCGTATATACTATATATAACAGACAGGCTGGGAATACAAGGGGTACAGGATACACCGTATATACTATATATAACAGGCAGGATGGGAATACAAGGGGTACAGGATACACCGTATATACTATATATAACAGACAGGCAGGATGGGAATACATGGGGTACAGGATACACCGTATATACTATATATAACAGGCAGGATGGGAATACAAGGGGTATAGGATACACCGTATATACTATATATAACAGACAGGCTGGGAATACATGGGGTACAGGATACACCGTATATACTATATATAACAGACGGGCTGGGAATACATGGGGTACAGGATACACCGTATATACTATATATAACAGGCAGGATGGGAATACATGGGGTACAGGATACAACATATATACTATATATAACAGGCACGATGGGAATACATGGGGTACAGGATACACCGTATATACTATATATAACAGACAGGCTGGGAATACATGGGGTACAGGATACACCGTATATACTATATATAACAGACAGGCTGGGAATACATGGGGTACAGGATACACCGTATATACTATATATGACAGGCAGGATGGGAATACATGGGGTATAGGATACACCGTATATACTATATATGACAGGCAGGCTGGGAATACATGGGGTACAGGATACACCGTATATACTATATATAACAGACAGGCAGGATGGGAATACATGGGGTACAGGATACACCGTATATACTATATATATATAACAGGCAGGATGGGAATACATGGGGTACAGGATACACCGTATATACTATATATAACAGACAGGCTGGGAATACATGGGGTACAGTATACACCGTATATACTATATATGACAGGCAGGCTGGGAATACATGGGGTACAGGATACACCGTATATACTATATATAACAGACAGGCAGGATGGGAATACATGGGGTACAGGATACACCGTATATACTATATATAACAGGCAGGATGGGAATACAAGGGGTATAGGATACACCGTATATACTATATATAACAGACAGGCTGGGAATACATGGGGTACAGGATACACCGTATATACTATATATGACAGGCAGGCTGGGAATACATGGTGTATAGGATACACCGTATATACTATATATGACAGGCAGGCTGGGAATACATGGGGTACAGGATACACCGTATATACTATATATGACAGGCAGGATGGGAATACATGGGGTACAGGATACACCGTATATACTATATATAACAGGCAGGATGGGAATACAAGGGGTACAGGATACACCGTATATACTATATATGACAGACAGGCTGGGAATACATGGGGTACAGGATACACCGTATATACTATATATGACAGGCAGGATGGGAATACATGGGGTACAGGATACACCATATATACTATATATAACAGGCAGGATGGGAATACAAGGGGTACAGGATACACCGTATATACTATATATGACAGACAGGCTGGGAATACATGGGGTACAGGATACACCGTATATACTATATATAACAGACAGGCTGGGAATACATGGGGTACAGGATACACCGTATATACTATATATAACAGACAGGCTGGGAATACAAGGGGTACAGGATACACCGTATATACTATATATAACAGGCAGGATGGGAATACAAGGGGTACAGGATACACCGTATATACTATATATAACAGACAGGCAGGATGGGAATACATGGGGTACAGGATACACCGTATATACTATATATAACAGGCAGGATGGGAATACAAGGGGTATAGGATACACCGTATATACTATATATAACAGACAGGCTGGGAATACATGGGGTACAGGATACACCGTATATACTATATATAACAGACGGGCTGGGAATACATGGGGTACAGGATACACCGTATATACTATATATAACAGGCAGGATGGGAATACATGGGGTACAGGATACAACATATATACTATATATAACAGGCAGGATGGGAATACATGGGGTACAGGATACACCGTATATACTATATATAACAGACAGGCTGGGAATACATGGGGTACAGGATACACCGTATATACTATATATAACAGACAGGCTGGGAATACATGGGGTACAGGATACACCATATATACTATATATAACAGGCAGGATGGGAATACATGGGGTACAGGATACACCATATATACTATATATAACAGGCAGGATGGGAATACAAGGGGTACAGGATACACCGTATATACTATATATGACAGACAGGCTGGGAATACACGGGGTACAGGATACACCGTATATACTATATATGACAGGCAGGCTGGGAATACATGGGGTACAGGATACACCATATATACTATATATAACAGACAGGCTGGGAATATATGGGGTACAGGATACACCGTATATACTATATATAACAGACAGGCTGGGAATACAAGGGGTACAGGATACACCATATATACTATATATAACAGGCAGGATGGGAATACAAGGGGTACAGGATACACCGTATATACTATATATAACAGACAGGCAGGATGGGAATACATGGGGTACAGGATACACCGTATATACTATATATATAACAGGCAGGATGGGAATACATGGGGTACAGGATACACCGTATATACTACATATATCAGACAGGCAGGATGGGAATACATGGGGTACAGGATACACCGTATATACTATATATAACAGACAGGCTGGGAATACATGGGGTACAGGATACAACATATATACTATATATAACAGACAGGCTGGGAATACATGGGGTACAGGATACACCGTATATACTATATATAACAGACAGGCTGGGAATACATGGGGTACAGTATACACCGTATATACTATATATGACAGGCAGGCTGGGAATACATGGGGTACAGGATACACCGTATATACTATATATAAGAGACAGGCAGGATGGGAATACATGGGGTACAGGATACACCGTATATACTATATATAACAGGCAGGATGGGAATACAAGGGGTACAGGATACACCGTATATACTATATATGACAGGCAGGCTGGGAATACATGGGGTATAGGATACACCGTATATACTATATATGACAGGCAGGCTGGGAATACATGGGGTATAGGATACACCGTATATACTATATATGACAGGCAGAATGAGAATACATGGGGTATAGGATACACCGTATATACTATATATGACAGGCAGGCTGGGAATACATGGGGTACAGGATACACCGTATATACTATATATGACAGGCAGGATGGGAATACATGGGGTACAGGATACACCGTATATACTATATATGACAGGCAGGATGGGAATACATGGGGTACAGGATACACCATATATACTATATATAACAGGCAGGATGGGAATACATGGTGTATAGGATACACCGTATATACTATATATAACAGACAGGCTGGGAATACATGGGGTACAGGATACACCGTATATACTATATATAACAGACAGGCTGGGAATACATGGGGTACAGGATACACCGTATATACTATATATAACAGACAGGCTGGGAATACATGGGGTACAGGATACACCGTATATACTATATATAACAGGCAGGATGGGAATACAAGGGGTACAGGATACACCGTATATACTATATATAACAGACAGGCTGGGAATACATGGGGTACAGGATACACCGTATATACTATATATGACAGGCAGGCTGGGAATACATGGGGTACAGGATACACCATATATACTATATATAACAGACAGGCTGGGAATACATGGGGTACAGGATACACCGTATATACTATATATAAGAGACAGGATGGGCATACATGGGGTATAGGATACACCGTATATACTATATATGACAGGCAGGCTGGGAATACATGGGGTACAGGATACACCATATATACTATATATAACAGGCAGGATGGGAATACATGGGGTACAGGATACACCATATATACTATATATGACAGACAGGATGGGAATACATGGGGTACAGGATACACCGTATATACTATATATAACAGACAGGCTGGGAATGCATGGGGTACAGGATACACCATATATACTATATATGACAGGCAGGCTGGGAATACATGGGGTACAGGATACACCATATATACTATATATAACAGACAGGCTGGGAATACATGGGGTACAGGATACACCGTATATACTATATATAACAGACAGGCTGGGAATACATGGGGTACAGGATACACCATATATACTATATATGACAGGCAGGGTGGGAATGTATGGGGTACAGGATACACCATATATACTATATATGACAGGCAGGCTGGGAATACATGGGGTACAGGATACACCATATATACTATATATAACAGACAGGCTGGGAATACATGGGGTACAGGATACACCGTATATACTATATATAACAGACAGGCTGGGAATACATGGGGTACAGGATACACCGTATATACTATATATAACAGACAGGCTGGGAATACATGGGGTACAGGATACACCATATATACTATATATAACAGACAGGCTGGGAATACATGGGGTACAGGATACACCGTATATACTATATATATATAACAGGCAGGATGGGAATACATGGGGTACAGGATACACCATATATACTATATATAACAGACAGGCTGGGAATACATGGGGTACAGGATACACCGTATATACTATATATAACAGGCAGGCTGGGAATACATGGGGTACAGGATACACCGTATATACTATATATAACAGGCAGGCTGGGAATACATGGGGTACAGGATACACCATATATACTATATATGACAGGCAGGCTGGGAATACATGGGGTACAGGATACACCATATATACTATATATAACAGACAGGCTGGGAATACATGGGGTACAGGATACACCGTATATACTATATATAACAGACAGGCTGGGAATACAAGGGGTATAGGATACACCGTATATACTATATATAACAGACAGGCTGGGAATACATGGGGTACAGGATACACCGTATATACTATATATGACAGGCAGGCTGGGAATACATGGGGTACAGGATACACCGTATATACTATATATAACAGACAGGCAGGATGGGAATACATGGGGTACAGGATACACCGTATATACTATATATATATAACAGGCAGGATGGGAATACATGGGGTACAGGATACACCGTATATACTATATATAACAGACAGGCTGGGAATACATGGGGTACAGTATACACCGTATATACTATATATGACAGGCAGGCTGGGAATACATGGGGTACAGGATACACCGTATATACTATATATAACAGACAGGCAGGATGGGAATACATGGGGTACAGGATACACCGTATATACTATATATAACAGGCAGGATGGGAATACAAGGGGTATAGGATACACCGTATATACTATATATAACAGACAGGCTGGGAATACATGGGGTACAGGATACACCGTATATACTATATATGACAGGCAGGCTGGGAATACATGGTGTATAGGATACACCGTATATACTATATATGACAGGCAGGCTGGGAATACATGGGGTACAGGATACACCGTATATACTATATATGACAGGCAGGATGGGAATACATGGGGTACAGGATACACCGTATATACTATATATAACAGGCAGGATGGGAATACAAGGGGTACAGGATACACCGTATATACTATATATGACAGACAGGCTGGGAATACATGGGGTACAGGATACACCGTATATACTATATATGACAGGCAGGATGGGAATACATGGGGTACAGGATACACCATATATACTATATATAACAGGCAGGATGGGAATACAAGGGGTACAGGATACACCGTATATACTATATATGACAGACAGGCTGGGAATACATGGGGTACAGGATACACCGTATATACTATATATAACAGACAGGCTGGGAATACATGGGGTACAGGATACACCGTATATACTATATATAACAGACAGGCTGGGAATACAAGGGGTACAGGATACACCGTATATACTATATATAACAGGCAGGATGGGAATACAAGGGGTACAGGATACACCGTATATACTATATATAACAGACAGGCAGGATGGGAATACATGGGGTACAGGATACACCGTATATACTATATATAACAGGCAGGATGGGAATACAAGGGGTATAGGATACACCGTATATACTATATATAACAGACAGGCTGGGAATACATGGGGTACAGGATACACCGTATATACTATATATAACAGACGGGCTGGGAATACATGGGGTACAGGATACACCGTATATACTATATATAACAGGCAGGATGGGAATACATGGGGTACAGGATACAACATATATACTATATATAACAGGCAGGATGGGAATACATGGGGTACAGGATACACCGTATATACTATATATAACAGACAGGCTGGGAATACATGGGGTACAGGATACACCGTATATACTATATATAACAGACAGGCTGGGAATACATGGGGTACAGGATACACCATATATACTATATATAACAGGCAGGATGGGAATACATGGGGTACAGGATACACCATATATACTATATATAACAGGCAGGATGGGAATACAAGGGGTACAGGATACACCGTATATACTATATATGACAGACAGGCTGGGAATACACGGGGTACAGGATACACCGTATATACTATATATGACAGGCAGGCTGGGAATACATGGGGTACAGGATACACCATATATACTATATATAACAGACAGGCTGGGAATATATGGGGTACAGGATACACCGTATATACTATATATAACAGACAGGCTGGGAATACAAGGGGTACAGGATACACCATATATACTATATATAACAGGCAGGATGGGAATACAAGGGGTACAGGATACACCGTATATACTATATATAACAGACAGGCAGGATGGGAATACATGGGGTACAGGATACACCGTATATACTATATATATAACAGGCAGGATGGGAATACATGGGGTACAGGATACACCGTATATACTACATATATCAGACAGGCAGGATGGGAATACATGGGGTACAGGATACACCGTATATACTATATATAACAGACAGGCTGGGAATACATGGGGTACAGGATACACCGTATATACTATATATAACAGACAGGCTGGGAATACATGGGGTACAGTATACACCGTATATACTATATATGACAGGCAGGCTGGGAATACATGGGGTACAGGATACACCGTATATACTATATATAACAGACAGGCAGGATGGGAATACATGGGGTACAGGATACACCGTATATACTATATATAACAGGCAGGATGGGAATACAAGGGGTACAGGATACACCGTATATACTATATATGACAGGCAGGCTGGGAATACATGGGGTATAGGATACACCGTATATACTATATATGACAGGCAGGCTGGGAATACATGGGGTATAGGATACACCGTATATACTATATATGACAGGCAGGCTGGGAATACATGGGGTATAGGATACACCGTATATACTATATATGACAGGCAGAATGAGAATACATGGGGTATAGGATACACCGTATATACTATATATGACAGGCAGGCTGGGAATACATGGGGTACAGGATACACCATATATACTATATATAACAGGCAGGATGGGAATACATGGTGTATAGGATACACCGTATATACTATATATAACAGACAGGCTGGGAATACATGGGGTACAGGATACACCGTATATACTATATATAACAGACAGGCTGGGAATACATGGGGTACAGGATACACCGTATATACTATATATAACAGACAGGCTGGGAATACATGGGGTACAGGATACACCGTATATACTATATATAACAGGCAGGATGGGAATACAAGGGGTACAGGATACACCGTATATACTATATATAACAGACAGGCTGGGAATACATGGGGTACAGGATACACCGTATATACTATATATGACAGGCAGGCTGGGAATACATGGGGTACAGGATACACCATATATACTATATATAACAGACAGGCTGGGAATACATGGGGTACAGGATACACCGTATATACTATATATAAGAGACAGGATGGGCATACATGGGGTATAGGATACACCGTATATACTATATATGACAGGCAGGCTGGGAATACATGGGGTACAGGATACACCATATATACTATATATAACAGGCAGGATGGGAATACATGGGGTACAGGATACACCATATATACTATATATGACAGACAGGATGGGAATACATGGGGTACAGGATACACCGTATATACTATATATAACAGACAGGCTGGGAATGCATGGGGTACAGGATACACCATATATACTATATATGACAGGCAGGCTGGGAATACATGGGGTACAGGATACACCATATATACTATATATAACAGACAGGCTGGGAATACATGGGGTACAGGATACACCGTATATACTATATATAACAGACAGGCTGGGAATACATGGGGTACAGGATACACCATATATACTATATATGACAGGCAGGGTGGGAATGTATGGGGTACAGGATACACCATATATACTATATATGACAGGCAGGCTGGGAATACATGGGGTACAGGATACACCATATATACTATATATAACAGACAGGCTGGGAATACATGGGGTACAGGATACACCGTGTATACTATATATAACAGACAGGCTGGGAATACATGGGGTACAGGATACACCGTATATACTATATATAACAGACAGGCTGGGAATACATGGGGTACAGGATACACCATATATACTATATATAACAGACAGGCTGGGAATACATGGGGTACAGGATACACCGTATATACTATATATATATAACAGGCAGGATGGGAATACATGGGGTACAGGATACACCATATATACTATATATAACAGACAGGCTGGGAATACATGGGGTACAGGATACACCGTATATACTATATATAACAGGCAGGCTGGGAATACATGGGGTACAGGATACACCGTATATACTATATATAACAGGCAGGCTGGGAATACATGGGGTACAGGATACACCATATATACTATATATGACAGGCAGGCTGGGAATACATGGGGTACAGGATACACCATATATACTATATATAACAGACAGGCTGGGAATACATGGGGTACAGGATACACCGTATATACTATATATAACAGACAGGCTGGGAATACAAGGGGTATAGGATACACCGTATATACTATATATAACAGACAGGCTGGGAATACATGGGGTACAGGATACACCGTATATACTATATATGACAGGCAGGCTGGGAATACATGGGGTACAGGATACACCATATATACTATATATGACAGACAGGATGGGAATACATGGGGTACAGGATACACCGTATATACTATATATAACAGACAGGCTGGGAATGCATGGGGTACAGGATACACCATATATACTATATATGACAGGCAGGCTGGGAATACATGGGGTACAGGATACACCATATATACTATATATAACAGGCAGGCTGGGAATACATGGGGTACAGGATACACCGTATATACTATATATAACAGGCAGGCTGGGAATACATGGGTTACAGGATACACCGTATATACTATATATAACAGGCAGGCTGGGAATACATGGGGTACAGGATACACCGTATATACTATATATAACAGACAGGCTGGGAATACATGGGGTACAGGATACACCGTATATACTATATATAACAGGCAGGCTGGGAATACAAGGGGTACAGGATACACCATATATACTATATATGACAGGCAGGCTGGGAATACATGGGGTACAGGATACACCGTATATACTATATATAACAGGCAGGATGGGAATACAAGGGGTACAGGATACACCGTATATACTATATATAACAGACAGGCTGGGAATACAAGGGGTACAGGATACACCATATATACTATATATGACAGGCAGGCTGGGAATACATGGGGTACAGGATACACCGTATATACTATATATAACAGGCAGGATGGGAATACAAGGGGTACAGGATACACCGTATATACTATATATAACAGGCAGGATGGGAATACAAGGGGTACAGGATACACCGTATATACTATATATAACAGGCAGGCTGGGAATACATGGGGTACAGGATACACCGTATATACTATATATAACAGGCAGGCTGGGAATACATGGGGTACAGGATACACCGTATATACTATATATAACAGACAGGTTCACGTACCCGCACCGCACCGACCCGGCACCTCTTCTCCCTCTCTGAGGGGGCGTGTCCTTGCGGCAATCACATGACCGCTATCCGGGAGTGTCTCAGGAAGAAGCGGAACATGATGGGATCCCCGGGTCTCCCCGTGTGTCTGTGGCTGATCTGCTCCGTCCTAGCGGCTGACAGTAAGAACGTGCTGCTGATCATCGGTGAGTGCCGGCCGCCCGGGGACTGCGGAGCACCGCACTCTGCACAATACACGGGGCTGCTATAATATAGGAGGAGAGAGGAGGACCTGTGATTACGTCATGACCACGTGATCACACTGCAGGCTCTGCTGTGGGGTTATACGTGTTCTTTCTTTCTTTCTATGGTGGTGGCCCTATCCTATACGGAGGGGATTAGATGTGTGCTGTTGGGGAAAATACAGCTCCACATTGTGTATACATTACACACAGCTCTGCATTGTACACATTACACACACAGCTCTGCATTGTACACATTACACACAGCTCTGCATTGTACACACTACACACACAGCTCTGCATTATACACATTACACACACAGCTCTGCATTGTACACATGACACACACAGCTCTGCATTGTACACATCACACACACAGCTCTGCATTGTACACATTACACACACAGCTCTGCATTGTACACATTACACACAGCTCTGCATTGTACACATTACACACACAGCTCTGCATTGTACACATTACACACACAGCTCTGCATTATACACATTACACACACAGCTCTGCATTGTACACATTACACACACAGCTCTGCATTGTACACATCACACACACAGCTCTGCATTGTACACATTACACACAGCTCTGCATTGTATACATTACACACACAGCTCTGCATTGTACACATTACACACACAGCTCCGCATTGTACACATTACACACACAGCTCTGCATTATACACATTACACACACAGCTCTGCATTGTACACATTACACACACAGCTCTGCATTGTACACATCACACACACAGCTCTGCATTGTACACATTACACACAGCTCTGCATTGTATACATTACACACACAGCTCTGCATTGTACACATTACACACACAGCTCCGCATTGTACACATTACACACACAGCTCTGCATTGTACACATTACACACACAGCTCTGCAGGGGCTAGGGGTACTCGGTATCGGGTCCTGCGGTTTCACAGGGGGATATCACGGTGGCTGCGACCCGGTCAGTGGCCCTGGGTGACCATGTAAAAGGGAAAGGTCTTTAAAGGGATATAGTTTGTATTCGTGACGCCACCTGTGGTATTCGGTTAGGGTGACCGACGCTGCTTTAAGGGGTCCGCTGGGGTGATGTTATGGCAGCTAGATGGTATACCTTCCCACAGGTGAAGTGTATCCCCAGGGCTTCCCAGTGTGTAGACAGTGGATGGTGAGAGTCGCTGGGAAGAACGAGGACACAGGATTGCAGTCTCTTTACCTTGTTTACTGTTGGTTTCAGCAGCCACAGTCCAGGGCACCGGATCACAGGGCAGGTAGGGTCCGGCCGGTTTGGAGGCAAGTCCAGAGTCCCCTTGTCCAGGTGGAAATCAGTAGCGTTCCCTTGCGCTGCAGTGGTGTAGTCCCTTACTGCCTAAGGCTTCACATAAGGGTCTCACAGCTGTGGTGTTTCACTCTCTCTGTCCCCCATATAGGATAGGACAAAACCCGTATGACTGGTGACTTGAGCCTGTTTATAGATAGGGTCTCTTAGATAACCCGGCTCTGTGGGGTGTCACCGTGCCTCCTGGGTGTAGATGCGGACAGGTAACCTGCAATTAGCTGTCCTGCCGGTCTCTGAAATAAGGCGTAGAGGTCCTTGCTCCCTCGGTGTCCCGGCTACCGGGATTCTGCGCCTCAGAAGGAGGCAGCCTGAGCGGGGCTGGTCCCCTTCTGGTATCCTCTCCTTTGCTTCGACTTCCTTCACGCTCGCTGCAATATAATTCTGCCTTTCAATGTCTCTTTCTGGGAGCTGCAGCTCTGTGGGCATGCACAGCTCCGTGGACCTTCTGTCCTCCTCAGACTCCAGTCTGGAACTAACTGAGCTGAGCTCAGCCAGCAACTAACTTCTGTCTGGAACTAACTTACTTTCCCTACAGACTACCAGTTATATATATATGGGGAGTGACCTAATAGATAGGAGCAGGAGCTCCCCCTGGTGGCCTGGAGTGTGAATGTGTGTTGCATGTTTGTGGTACCTGGATGCAGTCATCCGTCCTTGCCACCAAACGTAGCATCACTCTCCCCGAGAGGAAAGCAATACCACTGCGACGACCAGGACCCTGGGGCGCCGCACTCCCCTCCCCCGTTAAATCCAGTACTCCCAGACCGGGAAAAGAAAAATAAAAGTTACAGGTTAGCAAAAGACATACAAATTTTTGAAATAATATAAAACAAGTTAATACTATATCTAAGCTTCCCTTTATGGGATGTAAGGACACTTGAACGTTGCATTAACTATTTACATTATGGACCCATTTTGATAAGAATAGAAAACAATATAACAACTAACTATGAAATGCGATGACCCTCACGGGTATGCTATCTCTTTATTCAAGTGCAAAGTTTTCGACTAACCCCCACGGGTTTACTATAGTCTCTTCCCAATTTTATTCAAAAGTGCATCAGGATATCAGCTACACACTATCGGCGCTATATATATATATATATATATATATATATATATATATATATATATATATATATATATATATATATATATCACCATTCTAACTAAATTTAAATCTCAGCTTCCATTACTATTGACTATATTAATTTTTTAATATACTAACCTTTTATCTTGTAACATACAAGTCTATCTGTCATAGTGCAACTAGTAAACATTCCCTTTAACCCCTTCACCCCCAAGGGTGGTTTGCACGTTAATGACCAGGCCAATTTTTACAATTCTGACCACTGTCCCTTTATGAGGCTATAACTCTGGAACGCTTCAACGGATCTTGGCGATTCTGACATTGTTTTCTCGTGACATATTGTACTTCATGATAGTGGTAAAATTTCTTTGATATTACCTGAGTTTATTTGCAAAAAAAATGGAAATTTGGCGAAAATTTTGAAAATTTTGCAATTTTCCAACTTTGAATTTTTATGCCCTTAAATCACAGAGATATGTCACACAAAATACTTAATAAGTAACATTTCCCACATGTCTACTTTACATCAGCACAATTTTGGAACCAAAATTTTTTTGTTAGGGAGTTATAAGGGTTAAAAGTTGACCAGCAATTTCTCATTTTTACAACACCATTTTTTTTTAGGGACCACATCTCATTTGAAGTCATTTTGAGGGTTCTATATGATAGAAAATACCCAAGTGTGACACCATTCTAAAAACTGCACCCCGCAAGGTGCTCAAAACCATATTCAAGAAGTTTATTAACCCTTCTGGTGCTTCACAGGAATTTTTGGAATGTTTAAATAAAAATGAACATTTAACTTTTTTTCACAAAAAAATTACTTCAGCTCCAATTTGTTTTATTTTACCAAGGGTAACAGGAGAAAATGGACCCCAAAAGTTGTTGTACAATTTGTCCTGAGTACGCCGATAACCCATATGTGGGGGGTTTAAACCACTGTTTGGGCGCATGACAGAGCTCGGAAGCGAAGGAGCGCCATTTGACTTTTCAATGCAAAATTGACTGGAATTGAGATGGGACGCCATGTTGCGTTTGGGGAGCCCCTGATGTGCCTAATCATTGAAACCCCCCACAAGTGACACCATTTTGGAAAGTAGACCCCCTAAGGAACTTATCTAGAGGTGTGGTGAGCACTTTGACCCACCAAGTGCTTCACAGAAGTTTATAATGCAGAACCGTAAAAATAAAAAATCATATTTTTTCACAAAAATTATTTTTCGCCCCCAATTTTATATTTTCCCAAGGGTAAGAGAAGAAATTGGACCCCAAAAGTTGTTGTACAATTTGTCCTGAGTACGCTGATACCCCATATGTGGGGGTAAACCACTGTTTGGGCGCATGGGAGAGCTCGGAAGGGAAGTAGCACCGTTTGACTTTTCAATGCAAAATTGACAGGAATTGAGATGGGACGCCATGTTGCGTTTGGAGAGCCACTGATGTGCCTAAACATTGAAACCCCCCACAAGTGACACCATTTTGGAAAGTAGACCCCCTAAGGAACTTATCTAGATGTGTTTTGAGCGCTTTGACCCACCAAGGGCTTCACAGAAGTCAATAATGCAGAGCCGTAAAAATAAAACAAAAATTTTTTCCCACAAAAATTATTTTTTTAGCCCCCAGTTTTGTATTTTCCCGAGGGTAGCAGGAGAAATTGGACCCCAAAATTTGTTGTCCAATTTGTCCTGAGTGCGCTGATACCCCATATGTGGGGGGGAACCACCGTTTGGACGCATGGAAGGGCTCGGAAGTGAAGGAGCGCCATTTGGAATGCAGACTTAGATGGAATGGTCTGCAGGCGTCACATTGCGTTTGCAGAGTCCCTAATGTACCTAAACAGTAGAAGCCCCGCACAAGTGACCCCATTTTGGAAACTAGACCCCCCAAGGAACTTATCTAGATGTGTTGTAAGAACTTTGAACCCCCAAGTGTTTCACTACAGTTTATAACGCAGAGCCGTGAAAATAAAAAAATCCTTTTTTTTTCCCACAAAAATTATTTTTTAGCCCCAGTTTTGTATTTTCCCAGGGGTAACAGGAGAAATTGGACCCCAAAGGTTGTTGTCCTATTTGTCCTGAGTACGCTGATACCCCATATGTTGGGGTAAACCCCTGTTTGGGCACACGGGAGAGCTCGGAAGGGAAGGAGCACTGTTTTACTTTTTCAACGCAGAATTGGCTGGAATTGAGATCGGACGCCATGTCGCGTTTGGAGAGCCCCTGATGTGCCTAAACAGTGGAAACCCCCCAATTATAACTGAAACCCTAATCCAAACACACCCCTAACCCTAATCCCAACAGTAACCCTAACCACACCTCTAACCCTGACACACCCCTAACCCTAATCCCAACCCTATTCCCAACCGTAAATGTAATCTAAACCCTAACCGTAACTTTAGCCCCAACCCTAACCCTAACTTTAGCCCCAACCCTAACTGTAGCCTTAACCCTAGCCCCAACCCTAGCCCTAACCCTAACCCTAATGGGAAAATGGAAATAAATACATTTTTTTTATTTTTCCCTAACTAAGGGGGTGATGAAGGGGGGTTTGATTTACTTTTATAGCGAGTTTTTTAGCGGATTTTTATGATTGGCAGCCGTCACACACTGAAAGACGCTTTTTATTGCAAAAAATATTTTTTGCGTTACCACATTTTGAGAGCTATAAATTTTCCATATTTTGGTCCACAGAGTCATGTGAGGTCTTGTTTTTTGCGGGACAAGTTGACGTTTTTATTGGTAACTTTTTGGGCACGTCACATTTTTTGATCGCTTTTTATTCCGATTTTTGTGAGGCAGAATGACCAAAAACCAGCTATTCATGAATTTCTTTTGGGAGAGGCGTTTATACTGTTCCGCGTTTGGTAAAATTGATAAAGCAGTTTTATTCTTCGGGTCAGTACGATTACAGCGATACCTCATTTATATTATTTTTTAATGTTTTGGCGCTTTTATACGATAAAAACTATTTTATGGAAAAATAATTATTATTGCATCGCTTTATTCTCAGGACTATAACTTTTTTATTTTTTTGCTGATCATGCTGTATGGCGGCTCGTTATTTGCGGGACAAGATGATGCTTTCAGCGGTACCATGGTTATTTATATCTGTCTTTTTGATCGCGTGTTATTCCACTTTTTGTTCGGCGGTATGATAATAAAGCGTTGTTTTTTGCCTCGTTTTTTTTTTTTTTTTCTTACGGTGTTTACTGAAGGGGTTAACTAGTGGGCCAGTTTTATAGGTCGGGTCGTTACGGACGCGGCGATACTAAATATGTGTACTTTTATTGTTTTTGTTTTTTTTATTTAGATAAAGAAATGTATTTATGGGAATAATATTTTTATTTTTTTTTCATTATTTTGGAATATTTTTTTTTTTTTTTTTTTACACATTTGGAAAAATTTTTTTTTACTTTTTTACTTTGCCCCAGGGGGGGACAATACAGATCGGTGATCTGCCAGTTTGCATAGCACTCTGACAGATCACCGATCTGAGAGAAGTGCAGGCTGCTTCACAGTGCCTGCTCTGAGCAGGCTTCTGTGAAGCCACCTCCCTCCCTGCAGGACCCGGATCTGCGGCCATCTTGGATCCGGGTCTGGAGCAGGCAGGGAGGGAGGTAAGACCCTCGCAGCAACGCGATCACATCGCGTTGCTGTGGGGGGCTCAGGGAAGCCCGCAGGGAGCCCCCTCCCTGCGCGATGCTTCCCTGCACCGCCGGCACATCGCGATCATGTTTGATCGCGGTGTGCCGGGGGTTAATGTGCCGGGAGCGGTCCGTGACCGCTCCTGGCACATAGTGCCGGATGACAGCTGCGATAGGCAGCTGACACTCGGCCGCGCTCCCCCCGTGAGCGCCGCCGATCGCGCTGGACGTACTATCCCGTCGGTGGTCATACGGGCCCACCCCACCTCGACGGGATAGTACGTCCGATGTCAGGAAGGGGTTAAGGGTTCAAACAATATTCAAGTCTTTTTAATGAGGTAGTGCAAATGTATCAATGGCATTAATATTCAAGTCAATCAAAATTTTAGAACAGCAGCAACGAAGCAAGGGACCCGTCATTAACCCTCAACGTTGGGCTTGGGCGAGCTGCGAGGCGTGTGTCCAGACCCGGAATCCTGCGACGCCAGACAGGTTTTTCTTCAGGTCTCTGGAAAACAAAACACTTTCGAGCAACATTAGACTTTTAGAAGCAGTCTCTTTAAAAGCTTATTTTGTAAAACCAGTAGGAAGCACCTTTAAGAAGGTGCAAACTATTTACAGTGGAAAGTTTGTGAGCCATTCACTGGCCATGACTCCAGTGTCTTTAAGGCAACAGGCAACTTGTGCAAAACTTAGGATCCTCTTAAAAACTGAGGACCCCTTTAAGGAATAACCCTGGCCGTTTTCAATAAACCTTTTTAACTGAACTTTTTGTGGTAGCAGCAAAGAGTTAACGGTGAACTATATACAGTCATTTTCAAATTTCCTTTGTTCTACTGGGGTAGCACTGGTAATGGCAGTCCTTTTGGATACGGGCGGCTACCAGGTGCTACATACGGTGCGCCTGCACTCCTGATGGGGGTTTGGGTGCCTACTGACCTCTGCTCCACAACAGCTTGGGTGCAGGTGATGGTTGGCCTAGTGGCTACTGCAGTCTCCGTAGTGGTGATGGTACACACCATAGTCTTAGTGGTGGTGCAGGCAGGGGTGACAGTGGGAGTAGTAGTGGTTGTGGCCGCTTTGGCACAAGGGGGCGCTGTTGCAGCACGAGGCGGCATGGCTGGTGTCTTGGAGCTGGGCAGCTTGGACATGGACTCTATGTACTTGTGGACATTTAAAGCGTACCACCCCTTTTCGCCAAAGTGCCAAGTGTATGTGACACGGTCTTCTAGGTACAGATCCCTATCCGGGTGTCTTCCTCAGAGATGGGATTCCACGTCCCTCCGTTTAACAAACACTTCGGCATACAACCCCTGCTCCTTTATGAAGCCTCCTTGCAGTTTAAAGGTTGCTACGGTGCCCTGCTTAAGCGGGGCCTGGTTTACATGGCGGTCCTTGTGGGCCTGGGCCTTGGCTTGCAGATCCCTTTTGTCAAAGGCTCTGCGCCGGGCCTGGTGTTCCTCGTCCCTATCCTCCCATCTGTGGGTGAGTTGCTGCTGGTATTCGTCCCAGCTCAGGACCTCTAGGGTTTCTCCTTCCTGTTTGGCTGTCCCGGGGAACCCCATGAGATTTGATCCGGGATTCACCCAGCGGTAGATGGTTTTCTCCGCATATACCTCTCCAGGTAGGCTGGCGGGTTGGATCGGGGCCTTCAGGAACTGTTCCATCCCCGTGGCCTGGTCCCACTCCCCTAGGATCTGGAGTTGGGAGGACCCATAACAGGATGGTGCAGCTACGGGGCCTTTTAGGAGGTCTTCGGCTATTGGGGCAGGGTTGTCGTTCTTACCTCCCGCAGAATCTCCGGTGCCGGGCTCCTCCTCCGGTGTCAAGGGCTGCAGGACGGGACACGGCTCCTGCACATCTTCTGCGGGTGCTGGCTTGCAGATGGTCCCGTAGTCTAGCTGCATCTGCAGGAGCTGGTCGATAAGAGGTTCCACTCCGGTCTGCAAGAGTGCAGGGTCGACTGGTGACGGCTTGCCTCGGCTCCTTTCCAGGTCTCTGGGGGAGTCCTCCGCTTCCACCCCATGCTCTGGTTCCGGGCTGCTGGCCATGGCGTCTTCCACGTGGCTCTCTGCGTCCAGGCATCCTTCCCGCTCTCTCCTTCGGGGGCGGTTTCTTCTTCTTGGTCCCCTCCCGCCATATTGGATCAGAAGGCGGATCACTGTTGCTGACAGACACGTCCTCAGGGTACAGAGATACTTGGACTGGGCTGCCATTATTTTTTTGCGCTTCTCAGTTAGTTCCCGCCCACGATGGCACGCCTTTCTTCTCCAGCGCTCCCCGTGGCGCTGTAATGGCGCAAATTTTGGCGGTCTTTTGCGATACACAGTCTTTCAATAAATCACAGTTTAGGCACAATTCTGGCACAGTCTTTAGGTGCACATGAACCGATTTACAGAGTTTAGTAGATCCTGTTCGTGACGCCAAAGATGAGTCGCCCCACGGGCAAGGGGTACTCTGTACCAGGTCCTGCGGTTTCACAGGGGGATGTCACGGTGGCTGTGACCCGGTCCGTGGCCCTGGGCACCCATGTAAAAGGGAAAGGTCTTCAAAGGGATATAGTGTATGTTCGTGACGCCACCTGTGGTATTCGGTCAGGGTGACCGACGCTGCTTTAAGGGGTCCGCTGGGGTGATGTTATGGCAGCTAGATGGTATACCTTCCCACAGGTGAAGTATATCCCCAGGGCTTCCCAGTGTGTAGACGGTGGATGGTGAGAGGCGCAGAGAAGAACGAGGACACAAGGTTGCAGACTCTTTACCTTCTACTGAAGACTTCAGCATCGACAGTCCACGGCACCAGATCACAGGGCAGGCAGAGTCTGGCCGGTTTGGAGGCAAGTCCAGAGTTCCCTTGTCCAGGTGGAAATCAGTAGCCTTCCCTTGCGCTGCAGTGGTGTAGTCCCTTACTGCCTATGGCTTCACATAAGGGTCTCACAGATGAGGTGTTTCGCTCTCTCTGTCCCCCATATAGTATAGGACAAAACCCGTATGACTGGTGACTTGAGCCTGTTTATAGGGTCTCTTTAGATAACCCAGCTCTGTAGGTGTCACCGTGCCTCCTGGGTGTAGGTGCGGACAGGTAACCTGCAATTAGCTGTCCTGCCGGTCTCTGAAATAAGTCGTAGAGGTCCTTACTCCCTCAGTGTTCCAGCTACCGAGATTCTGCACCTCAGAAGGAGGCAGCCTGAGCAGGGCTGTCCCCCTTCTGGTATCCTCTCCTTTGCTTCGACTTCCTTCACGGTCGCTGCAATACAATTCTGCATTTTAATATCTCTTTCTGGGAGCTGCAACTCTGAGGGCATGCACAGCTCCGTGGACCCTCTGTCCTTCTCAGACCACTGTCTGGAACCGACTGAGCTGAGCTCAGCCAGCAACTAACTTCTGTCTGGAACTAACTAACGTTCCCTAGAGACTACCAGATATATATGGGGAGTGACCTAATAGATAGGAGCAGAAGCTCCCCCTGGTGGCCTGGAGTGTGAATGTGTGTTGCATGTTTGTGGTACCGGGATGCAGTTATCCGTCCTTGCCTTCAAACGTAGCATCACTCTCCCCGAGAGGAAAGTAATACCACTGCGACGACCAGGACCCTGGGGCGCCGCACACACACAGCTCTGCATTGTACACATTACACACAGCTCTGCATTGTACACATTACACACAGCTCTGCATTGTACACATTACACACAGCTCTGCATTGTACACATTACACACAGCTCCGCATTGTACACATTACACACACAGCTCTGCATTGTACACATTACACACACAGCTCCGCATTGTACACATTACACACACAGGTCTGCATTGTATATGTGGCACCCCAGGGTCCTGGTCATCACAGTAGCATTGCTTTCCTCCTGGGGAGAGTGATGCTACGTTTGGAGGCAAGAAAGGATAACTGCATCCAGGTACCACAAACATGCAACACATTCACACTCCAGGCCACCAGGGGGAGCTTTTGATCCTATTTACTAGGCGACTCTATATATATATATATATATACTGGTAGTCTGTAGGGAGAGTCAGGGAGTTCCAGACAGCCTTCTGAGGAAGACAGAGGGTCAACGGAGTTCTGCATGCCACAGAGCTGCAGCTCCTGGAAAGAGACATTTTAGAAGGCAGTATTGATTGCAGTGAGCATGCAGGAGAGGAAGCACAGGAGAGGATACCATAAGGGGACCAGCCCCGAGCAGGCTGTCTCCTTCTGAGGCGGAACACCGAGGTTGTAAGGACCTTCCACGCCTTACATCAGAGACTGGCAGGACAGCTAATTGCACGTTACCTGTCCGAACCTACACCCAGGAGGCACGGTGACACCTCACAGAGCCGGGTCATCTAAAAGATCCTATAAACAGGCTCAAGTCACCAGTCATACGGGTTATGTCCTATCCGGGGGACAGAGAGATAGGTAATCACCAACACTGAGACAACTGCCGTGGCAACTGCACTAGCTGACATACGTACTCAAGCCACGAAAACTTTAACCCCTTTACCCCCAAGGGAGGTTTGCACGTTAATGACCGGGCCAATTTTTACAATTCTGACCACTGTCCCTTTATGAGGTTATAACTCTGGAACGCTTCTACGGATCTTGGCGATTCTGACATTGTTTTCTCATGACATATTGTACTTCATGATAGTGGTAAAATTTCTTTGATATTACCTGCGTTTATTTGTGAAAAATACGGAAATTTGGCGAAAATTTTGAAAATTTCAGTTTTCCAACTTTGAATTTTCATGCCCTTAAATCACAGAGATATGTCACACAAAATACTTAATAGGTAACATTTCCCACATGTCTACTTTACATCAGCACAATTTAGAAACCTAAATTTATTTTTTTTTCAGGGAGTCATAAGGGTTAAAAGTTGACCAGCAATTTCTCATTTTTACAACACCATTTTTTTTTTAGGGACCACATCTTATTTGAAGTCATTTTGAGGGGTCTATATGATAGAAAATACCCAAATGTGACACCATTCTAAAAACTGCACCCCTCAAGGTGCTCAAAACCACATTCAAGAAGTTTATTAACCCTTCAGGTGTTTCACAGGAATTTTTGGAATGTTTAAATAAAAATTAACATTTACCGTAACTTTTTTTTACACAAAATTTATTTCAGCTCCAATTTGTTTTATTTTACCAAGGGTAACAGGAGAAAATGGACCCCAAAAGTTGTTGTACAATTTGTCTTGAGTACGCCGATACCCCATATGTGGGTGTAAACCACTGTTTGGGCGCATAGCAGAGCTCGGAAGGGAAGGAGCGCCATTTGACTTTTCAATGCAAAATTGACTGGAATTAAGATGGGATTCCATGTTGCGTTTGGAGAGCTCCTGATGTGCCTAAACATTGAAACCCCCACAAGTGACACCATTTTGGAAAGTAGACCCCTTAAGGAACTTATCTAGATGTGTGGTGAGCACTTTGACCCAACAAGTGCTTCACAGAAGTTTATAATGCAGAGCCGTAAAAATAAAAAATCATATTTTATTCAGTCGCCATGACAGCACAACAAGAGAGGGAATCCGCCCTTCAGGGACAGGAAACCTACAGACATAAAAAGGGCGGTACCTCTCTCCCACGTCAGTTGGTTTCCTGTCCCTGACAGCGGAACCTCTTCAGACTGGCCTCGTGAAGAAGGTCGAAGAATGAAGATCCCACTCCTGACAGACCGGTACAGGTAGCGGGGGTCCCCTACCTCGGCCTGGTCAGGTGAATGGAGGCACCACACGGCAGGGGGACTGTTCGTGTAGGTGACAGCAGGAGGAAGCAGCTCGGGTGTGGATGAGCTGGCTTCTGCGGTGTCCGCGCCTGGTGAGTATAAGGTTCTCGTAGGGCCGTGTCTGCTGGAGCCCGGGGTGTGCCGCCGCCTGCGCTGGTGCCGGCATCGGCTGGGGAGTGGGGCCGTCCTTGTCCGGCGCGTCGGCTCCCTGCGCCGCGACCGGAAGGGGCGTGTCCGGATGACGCGGCGCGGGTGGATGACGCGGCCGGGCATGCGCAGTAGCGCTTTCTTCCCGGCTAATGGAGGCGCCCGGCGTTTTGGAAGGGGGTTGGTCCTCGGGGTCTCCAGCATTAGGACACGGCTCGGGCGGTGGACCGGAACCAATCGGCAGGTCCGATCAGCGGACACCTGGAGTGTTTCCCTGCTGACCCCCGGCTGGGGGCGGTACCTAGGGGGATTTAAGCCGTGCACTTGGGCCACAGCGTGTTCCTGACCGTCTATCCATCATGGAGTCGCCGGAAGGAACAACGCAGAGCAGTGAGCAACAGCAGCCACTAGAGCAGCCTCAGGCAGAAAAGCCTTTGAGGAGCTCCCAGCGTCGTTCTACTGATAGTCGTGCTGGTGGAGCTAAAGAGTCCCGATCATCAAAGTCCTCAGGCCGTAAAAGTTCATCGGCTACGAAGGACCCCCCGAATACGGTACCACTCATTGCTGGTGGGGTAAGTGATCTTCGTGAATGTTCAGTTATTGATCATTGTTCCCCTTATATTCCCTCTCTCCTTATTAGGGGAGAAAGTGTGTAACTAAGGCCAAACATAGGCAGTGTGCCGAATGTGCAGAGCCACTTCCGGATGGGCACGTAAAGAGATTGTGTAAATCCTGTGTTCAACAATTGCTAGAGGAAGAGGCTCCTGATCTGACCTCTACAATAAGGAAGATGGTCAGACAAGAAGTCCGGAGTTCTGTGAGATCCAGGTCTCGTATAACGGAAATTGGGAAATTATCCCCTGTTTCAGATGTGGGTTCAGACTCGGGGGAGCTCAGCTCAGGGTCCCTCCCTTCTTCTTCCTCCTCTGAGGAAATGGAATCTGGTCGAGCCTGTCTGTCCCTTGATAGGGTTAACCATCTGGTTAAAGCAGTCAGCAGCACAATGGGAATAGAGGACACCCAGTCGGAGTGCTCTATTCAGGACGTTATGTTCAGGGGTATAGAGCGGAAATCCCGAAGGGCCTTTCCAGTGGTAGACAAAATTAAAACATTGATCTCAAAAGAGTGGAAGAAACCCGAGAGAAAGGGGTCACTTCCGCCAGCATTTAAAAGGAGATATCCTTTTGAGGAGGAGGCTTCATCCTCATGGGATAAGGTTCCGAAGCTAGATGCGGCAGTTGCTAAGGCGTGCAAGAAAACATCTCTTCCCTTTGATGATTTGGGGAACCTAAAGGACCTTTAGATAGGAAAGCTGATATCTTCCTCAAAGGGGCCTGGGAGACTTCGGCTGGATCCTTGAGACCAGCTATAGCAGCCACCTGTACGGCTCGGTCCCTGATGGTGTGGTTAGGTCACCTTGAAGATCAGCTCAAGGATAAAGTTCCCAGGTCTGAAATATTATCCTCTATGCCTATAATCCAAGATGCTGCAGCTTTCCTTTCGGACGCGTCAGCGGACTCGGTCAGGTTAGCCGCCAGATCCTCAGCATTATCCAACGCAGCCCGGAGAGCGCTATGGATTAAATGTTGGCATGGGGACTTACAGGCCAGAACAAAGTTGTGTAGCATTCCCTGTGATGGAGCTCATTTATTCGGCCCGGTCCTGGATGAGCTTTTAGAGAAAGCGGGAGATAATAAAAAACGCTTTCCTTTCCTTGGAAGACCCTTTCACAGACGGGACTACAATAGAGCTTGGTCTAACCGCAGAAGGCCATATAGAGATTCTAACAGGGAGTCTACTAGATACGACAGCAACAGGAGAAGGGGTAAAGGATTTATCTTTAATCCTTCACGAGATTCTAAAAAACCACAATGACGGGCGGTCCAGGTGGGGGGTAGGCTTTTGGCCTTCTACCCGGCCTGGGTACAGATCACGAACAGTCCGTGGATTTTGAGCATTGTGGAAAAAGGCCTAAAGTTCGATTCATATTCCTCGGGACAAGTTTATGTTGACACCTGTCCGTTCCTCCTCTACAGAACAGTTGGCGCTGGAGTCAGAGGTCCGAGAACTTCAACAGAAGAAGGTTCTAATCAGGGTCCCTACAGAAGAGGAAGGTAGGGGGTTCTATTCCCCTCTATTCCTGATCAAGAAGCCAGATGGCTCATATCGCACTATTATTAATTTGAAAGGCCTGAACAATTTCTTGTTGGTTCCGTCCTTCAAGATGGAATCGGTTAAAACAGCAATAAAATGCTCTTTAACCATTGCTTTATGGTCGTCTTGGACCTCAAAGATGCCTACTACCACGTTCCAATACATGTAGATCATCAAAGATTTCTTAGGGTGGCGGTTTCACTTGCCGGCACGGTATAGCATTTTCAATATCAGGCACTTCCCTTCGGTGTCGCGGTCGCATCCCGGGTGTTCACAAAAATTATGGTGGAAGTTATGGCACACCTGCATGAACAGGACATATTAATAGTTCCATACCTTGATGATCTACTAATTGTGGGTCATTCAGAATCACATTGCAGGGACCAGCTAGAGAAGGTGATGGGGGCATTGAACAGGCTAGGCTGGATTATCAACCTTAAGAAATCGCGTCTACAGCCTCTAAAATCTCAGGAGTTTCTGGGGTTTGTTATAGACTCTAGTCGACAGGAATGTCGCCTGCCGGACTCAAAAGTAGCTAAGATCCAGCATCTAGTCTCTAGGGCAATTGCTCACCTCAATAGTAAATTTTCACTTTCTGCGGAGTCTACGCATTCACTTTTTTGGTGGACACACACTTCAAATCTTCGTAGGGGGGTTCCTTGGATATATCATGTATCTAGAGTATTGACTACGGATGCCAGCCCTAAGGGATGGGGAGCTCACTTAGGGGAGGATTGGGTTCAGGGGCTATGGTCTCAGTCTGAGCAGGACTCATCCTCCAATCTGAAAGAGCTATTGGCCGTAGATCACGCCTTAAATAGGTTCCTTATACCCCTACAGGGTCGACACGTCAGGCTGTTATCGGACAACCGGGTAACCGTGGCCTACATTAATCGTCAAGGAAGTACGCGATCCAGTTCGTTATTGAAGGTCGCAAATCATATTTTTCAGATGGCCGAAGAACATCTTCTCTCCCTAACGGCTCTTCATTTAAAAGGAAGTCTCAATACCAAAGCCGACTATCTAAGCCGCAACATGCTCAGACAGGGAGAGTGGTCGCTGAATCCAGCTATCTTCGAGCAGATCATACAGATGTGGGGTTGTCCAGAAATAGACCTTTTTTCCAGCAGGGAGAACAAAAAATTACAACAGTTCTGCTCCCTAGATCCAAAAGACAACTCATATGCAGTAGACGCTTTTCTGATATCATGGCACTTCAGTCTCGCTTATGCCTTCCCCCCTCTAAACCTAATCCCATTAGTTCTGAGGAAGATTCGGGAGGACAGAGCCCGGGTAATCTTAATAGCCCCATTTTGGCCCAAAAGAGCGTGGTTCCCGTGGCTGAGGAAGATGTCTCTCTGCCAACCGTGGATTCTTCCAGAATTGCCAGATCTGCTCTCCCAAGGCCCAATCCTCCATCCGTGAGTAGCCAACTTACATCTAGCGGCGTGGAGTTTGAGAGGTCGTTACTAAGGAGGAAGGGATTCTCTTAGGATCTAATAAATACACTCCTTAAGAGTAGGAAACCCGCTACAACAAACATCTATGTTAGGGTGTGGAGAAAATTTCTATCAAGTACAGGGGCTCAGATGGACCAAAAACCATGTATAAATCAGGTTCTTGAATTTTTACAGAAAGGTCTAGAAATGGGTCTGGCCACAAGTACTCTGAGTTCAAGTATCGGCTCTGGGGGCGCTATATAATTTTAACTTGGCCAGCAATCACTGCATTTCTAGGTTTTTCAAAGCAGTGACTAGGTCCAGACCAATCATAAAACAAAAGTTAGTCCCATGGGACCTAAATCTGGTACTCTCAGCCTTAACGCAAGCCCCATTCGAGCCTATCGATACTATCCCTATAAAAATCCTTTCGATCAAAACGGCCCTCTTGGTGGCACTCACATCTGCAAGAAGGGTTAGTGATCTGCAGGCACTTTCCAGACATCCACCATACATGCAGTTTAGAGAGGATAGAGTAATCATGAGACCTGATCCCCTCTACCTTCCAAAAGTTGCTACAAAATTCCATAGATTACAAGAGGTAGTCCTACCTTCGTTTTGCTCTAATCCTACCAATGATAAAGAACGTAGATTTCATTCCTTAGATGTGAGAAGATGCCTCCTTAAATATATTTCTGTCTCGAATGTTTGGAAAAAAAGATAACTCCTTGTTTGTAGCTTATCAGGGAGTGAGGAAGGGTCTTAGAGTATCTAAAAACACCTTAGCCAGATGGATCAGGGAGGCGATCTCTCTCGCTTATACCGCAGGTGGCAACGAAGTTCCAGAGGGTATAAAAGCACACTCCACGAGGGCCGTAGCATCTTCATGGGCGGAGAGATCAGAAGTATCGATAGAAGACATATGTAAGGCGGCCACATGGTCTTCTCCATCTACCTTTCTTAAACACTACAGGTTAGATCTGGGTAGTTCCTCAGACCTTACGTTTGGGAGAAGGGTACTTGAGGCTGTTATCCCTCCCTAATCTTCTTATTTTCTCTGAAAGTCTCTCGTTGTGCTGTCATGGCGACTGAATAAATACGTACGCTACTTACCTGGTAGCAGTGTTTTTTCAGGAGCCCATGACAGCACCCTTATATTCCCTGCCCTATTCTTTCTTTGATGTTGCAACACTTTTTTCGTGGTTTTTCCTCTTCCATGTTCACTCATATAATAAAATGTACATAATTGTATGCTGCATCTGTGTTACTAACCAAGGTGGTCCTCTCATGCTCTGGAACCAACTGACGTGGGAGAGAGGTACCGCCCTTTTTATTGCTGTAGGTTTCCTGTCCCTGAAGGGCGGATTCCCTCTCTCGTTGTGCTGTCATGGGCTCCTGAAAAAACACTGCTACCAGGTAAGTAGCTTACGTATTTTTCACAAAAATGATCTTTTCACCCCCAATTTTTTATTTTCCCAAGGGTAAGAGAAGAAATTGGACCCCAAAAGTTGTTGTGCAATTTGTCCTGAGTACGCTGATACCTGATATGTGGGGGTAATTAACTGTTTGGGCGCATGGCAGAGCTCGGAAGGGAAGGAGCGCCGTTTGACTTTTCAATGCAAAATTGACTGGAATTGAGATGGGACACCATGTCGCATTTGGAGAGCCCCTGATGTGCCTAAACATTAAACCCCCCACAAGTGACACTATTTTGGAAAGTAGACCCCCTAAGGAACTTATCTAGATGTGTTTTGAGAGCTTTGATCCCCCAAGTGTTTCACTACAGTTTATAACGCAGAGCTGTGAAAATAAAAATTATTTTTTTTTTTTTCATAAAAATGATTTTTTAGCCCCCAGTTTTGTATTTTCCCAAGGGTAACAGGAGAAATTGGACCCCAAAAGTTGTTGTCCAATTTGTCCTGAGTATGCTGATACCCCATATGTGGAGGGGAACCACTGTTTGGGCGCATGGCAGAGCTCGGAAGAGAAGGAGCGCCATTTGGAATGCAGACTTAGATGGATGGGTCTGCAGGCGTCACGTTGCATTTGCAGAGCCCCTGATGTACCCAAACAGTAGAAACCCCCAAAAGTCACCCCATACTGGAAACTAGACCTCCCAAGGAACTTATCTAGATGTGTTGTGAGAACTTTGAACCCCCAAGTGTTTCACTACAGTTTACAATGCCAACCATATAAGAAAAGCAGATACATGCATATGATTGTAGGATCACCACACAGAACACCAATAATTTCAAAAAGTATAGAAATTTTATTTAACACATCCAAAAAAAGGACCAGACAATACACACTGTTAAAAACATTTAAAACTTGTTCCACATTGGAAAATATTTGTTAGATCCAAACAATAACGTGTTCAAATACCAAAGTATACAAATATATAGGTAGATAAACGTAGTATATCTTGTTGCCCGACTATAAGAGTATCATTGTATGATGGAGAGACCAATACTATACTCCTTATTAATCCATACACATATATTCAGACCATTAGGTGCAGACTAGGATGGCCAAAAATCAAGGGGAAATCCACATTTAACCTATGTCAGAAAGGCTCACAGTGTGATATGCATAATCTCATAGGGGACAGAATATACCAACATCAGGTGTCCCAATATGCATGAGGATCCAAAGATATAATTAAATATACATATATGTTCCCCTTGGCCTAAATAAATCGGCCAGATCCGATAGTGCACTGTTTAGATTAGGCACCATCCATACTTCACCCTATACCGTCATACAGTCAGCTACCGTCCTAATGGTCCTAGGTTCAAGGTACAGTCCGGGCAAGGTTCGGGACCCACGCGTTCCGACACACAACCTGTGTCTTCCTCAAGGTGGTAGTGCCTGTGGTGGGTGTTTTGTATCTATTTATAAGTACCTTAAATTGTCGTTTCGTCTCAGCTGTGAGACGTGGCTTGCAGTTGGAGGGATACACATATCCCGGAGTGACCCGGAAGTATAATAAGTATAATAAGAATAGATCATGGTTGCGCATGCGCATATAGCAATAAGGGGAACTTGTATAAAGCGCCGTGTAAAAAAGTGAAAAAGCATTTCCCGGCGCAGGCGCAGTATTATACATGACCCAAGAGCTCTACTTCCGGGTCACTCCGGGATATGTGTATCCCTCCAACTGCAAGCCGCGTCTCACAGCTGAGACGAAACGACAATTTAAGGTACTTATAAATAGATACAAAACACCCACCACAGGCACTACCACCTTGAGGAAGACACAGGTTGTGTGTCGGAACGCGTGGGTCCCGAACCTTGCCCGGACTGCACCTTGAACCTAGGACCATTAGGACGGTAGCTGACTGTATGACGGTATAGGGTGAAGTATGGATGGTGCCTAATCTAAACAGTGCACTATCGGATCTGGCCGATTTATTTAGGCCAAGGGGAACATATATGTATATTTAATTATATCTTTGGATCCTCATGCATATTGGGACACCTGATGTTGGTATATTCTGTCCCCTATGAGATTATGCATATCACACTGTGAGCCTTTCTGACATAGGTTAAATGTGGATTTCCCCTTGATTTTTGGCCATCCTAGTCTGCACCTAATGGTCTGAATATATGTGTATGGATTAATAAGGAGTATAGTATTGGTCTCTCCATCATACAATGATACTCTTATAGTCGGGCAACAAGACATACTACGTTTATCTACCTATATATTTGTATACTTTGGTATTTGAACACGTTATTGTTTGGATCTAACAAATATTTTCCAATGTGGAACAAGTTTTAAATGTTTTTAACAGTGTGTATTGTCTGGTCCTTTTTTTGGATGTGTTAAATAAAATTTCTATACTTTTTGAAATTATTGGTGTTCTGTGTGGTGATCCTACAATCATATGCATGTATCTGCTTTTCTTATATAGTTGATATTAATGTGTTTTACATGCATGGTGGTGATCCCAGACAAGTATTATTTTTGCGAGATTCTGTGATGGTGCCCACTTAAATAAATATATTACACAACAGTTTACAATGCAGAGCCGTGAAAATAAAAAATCTTTTTTTTTTTCCCCACAAAAATGATTTTTAGCCCCCCAAATTTATATTTTCCCAAGGGTAACAAGAGAACTTGGACCCCAAAAGTTGTTCAATTTGTCCCGAGTACGCTGATGCCCCATATGTTGGGGTAAACCCCTGTTTGGGCACACGGGAGAGCTCGGAAGGGAAGGAGCACTGTTTTACTTTTTCAATGCAGAATTGGATGGAATTGAGATCGGACGCCATGTCGCATTTGGAGAGCCCCTGATGTGCCTAAACAGTGGAAACTCCCCAATTCTAACTGAAACCCTAATCCAAACACACCCCTAACCCTAATCCCAACGGTAACCCTAACCACACCCCTAACCCTGACACACCCCTAACTCTAATCCCAACCCTAATCCCAACCGTAAATGTAATCCAAACCCTAACCCTAACTTTAGCCTCAACCCTAACCTTTACTTTAGCCCTAACCCTAGCCCTAACCCTAACCCTAGCTCTAGCCCTAACCCTAATGGGAAAATGGAAATAAATACATTTTTTTAATTTTATTATTTTTCCCTAACTAAGGGGGTGATGAAGGGGGGTTTGATTTACTTTTATAGCGGATTTTTATGATTGGCAGCCGTCACACACTAAAAGACGCTTTTTATAGCAAAAAAGTTTTTGCGTCTCCACATTTTGAGACCTATAATTTTTCCATATTTTGGTCCACAGAGTCATGTAAGGTCTTGTTTTTTGCGGGGCGAGTTGACGTTTTTATTGGTAACATTTTCGGACACGTGACAGTTTTTGATCGCTTTTTATTCCGATTTTTGTGTACTAGAATTACAAAAAAACAGCTATTCATGAATTTCTTTTGAGGGAGGCGTTTATACAGTTCCACTTTTGGTAAAATTGATAAAGCAGTTTTATTCTTCGGGTCATTACGATTACAGCGATACCTCATTTATATAATTTTTTTTATGTTTTGGCGCTTTTATACGATAAAAACTATTTTATAGAATAAATAATTATTTTGGCATCGCTTTATTCTGAGGACTATAACTTTTTTACTTTTTTCTTTGATGACGCTGTATGGCGGCTCGTTTTTTGTGGGACAAGATGACGTTTTCAGCGGCACCATGGTTATTTATATCCGTCTTTTTGATCGCGTGTTATTCCACTTTTTGTTCGGCGGTATGATAATAAAGCGTTGTTTTTTGCCTCGTTTTTTTTTTTTCCCTACGGTGTTCACTGAAGGGGTTAACTAGTGGTACAGTTTTATAGGTTGGGTCGTTACGGACGCGGCAATACTAAATATGTGTACTTTTATTGTTTTTTTTTTATTTAGATAAAGAAATGTATTTATGGGAATGTTTTGTTTTTTTTTCCTTATTTAGGATTTTTTTTTGTTTTGTTTTACACATGTGGAAATTTTTTTTTTTTTTACATTTTTACTTTGTCCCAGGGGGGGACATCACAGATCGCTGATCTGACAGTTTGCACAGCACTCTGTCAGATCGGCGATCTGACTTACCAAGCGCTTGCTCTGAGCAGGCACTCGGTAAGCCACCTCCCTCCCTGCAGGACCCGGATGCCGCGGCCATTTTGGATCCGGGGACTGCAGGGAGAGAGGAGGTAAGAGACCCTCGGAGCAACGCGATCACATCGCGTTGCTCCGGGGGTCTCAGGGAAGCACGCAGGGAGCCCCCTCCCTGCGCGAATCTTCCCTATACCGCCAGCACACAGCGATCATGTTTGATCGCTGTGTGCCGGGGGTTAATGTGCCGGGGGCGGTCCGTGACCGCTCCTGGCACATAGTGCCGGATGTCAGCTGCGATAGTCAGCTGACACCCGGCCGCGATCGGCCGCGCTCCCCCCGTGAGCGCGGCCGATCGCGCTGGATGTACTATCCCGTCGGTGGTCATACGGGCCCACCCCACCTCGACGGGATAGTACATGCAATGTCAGAAAGGGGTTAATAGCAGCTAATGACTTGACTATACACGAGAAGATATACCATCTAGCTGCCATAACATCACCCCAGTGGACCCCTTAAAGCACTGTCGGTCACCCTGACCGAATACCACAGGTGGCGTAAACTGTATCCCTTTTAAAGATCTTTCCCTTTTACATGGGCTCCCAGGACCACGGACCGGGTCGCCACCGTGACATCCCCCTGTGAACCGCAGGACCCGGTACCGAGTACCCCACGGCCCAGGCGGGGCGACTTGTATACATTACACACACATCTCTACATTGTACACATCACACACACAGCTCTGCATTGTATACATTACACACACAGCTCTGCATTGTACACATTACACACAGCTCCGCATTGTACACATTACACACACAGCTCTGCATTGTATACATTACGCACATAACTCTGCATTGTACACATTACACACACAGCTCTGCATTGTACTCATTAAATAAACTGTCACTCTGGACTGTTATAGATCAGGGGGAACGGATCAGATTTATATTCATTTTTATGAGAGAAGCTCCAGCAAAACTTGTAATTTATTGATTGAAATCCATGGGGTTTATTTGGAGTCCAGTAGGCGGTCCTTCCGTCTATGATTATGCATGCAGAGATATCATCAATTACTGATAGGACCTCCCACTGGACTCCTACACATACAGACATCAAGGATTTCAATAAATAAAATTCGGTAACAGGGCTCGTTCACACTGGTGAGTAGTATTCGATGATTCTCTCATACAAGAGAATCGGATACTATATGCAAATGACCCAGGATGAAACTCTGCTGCGAGCTTGATCCGAGTGTCAGTATACTGTGCTCTAATTCTTTCGCTTGAGGGAATGGCAGCACAGGTATGGAGGAGACGGAAAAAGTAATTTCTCCATTTCCGGCATCCGTGGCAATCAGACTGCACTCGGATGATATTGGATGACATCTGAGTGCAGGCCAATGTTTCAAACACCCATAGTTTTGTATGGGTGCGTAATCTGAATATCCGATGCATTTGCAGCATGCTGCCACTGTTTGTTATCTCATACCGAATCAGCATGAAAGAATAATCACAGATCTGCACTGCCCCATAGTATAACATTGGGTCGAGTGCTATCTGACACGTCACAGATCTATACTGCCCCATAGTATAATGTTGGGCTGGGTGCTCTCTGATACATCACAGATCTATACTGCCCCATAGTATAATGTTGGGCTGGGTGCTCTCTGATACATCACAGATCTGTACTGCCCCATAGTGTAACATTGGGCTTAGTGCTATCTGATAACACATCACAGATCTGTACTGCCCCATAGTATAACATTGGGCCGAGTGCTATCTGATAACACATCACAGATCTGCACTGCCCCATAGTATAACATTGGGCCGAGTGCTATCTGATACATCACAGATCTGCACTGCCCCATAGTATAACCTTGGGCCGAGTTCTATCTGATACATCACAGATCTGTACTGCCCCATAGTATAACATTGGGCTTAGTGCTATCTGATACATCCCAGATCTGCACTGCCCCATAGTATAACATTGGGCCGAGTGCTATTTGATAACACATCACAGATCTGTACTGCCCCATAATATAACATTGGGCTTAGTGCTATCTGATACATCCCAGACCTTTACTGTCCCATAGTATAACATTGGGCTTAGTGGTATCTGATACATCACAGATCTGCACTGCCCCATAATATAACATTGGGCTGAGTGCTATCTGACACATCACAGATCTGTACTGCCCCATAGTATAACATTGGGCTTAGTGCTATCTGATAACACATCACAGATCTGTACTGCCCCATAGTATAAAATTGGGCTTAGTGCTATCTGACACATCACAGATCTGTACTGCCCCATAGTATAACATTGGGCTTAGTGCTATCTGGTACATCACAGATCTGCACTGCCCCATAGTATAAAATTGGGCCGAGTGCTATTTGATAACACATCACAGATCTGTACTGCCCCATAATATAACATTGGGCTTAGTGCTATCTGATACATCCCAGACCTTTACTGTCCCATAGTATAACATTGGGCTTAGTGGTATCTGATACATCACAGATCTGCACTGCCCCATAATATAACATTGGGCTGAGTGCTATCTGACACATCACAGATCTGTACTGCCCCATAGTATAACATTGGGCTTAGTGCTATCTGATAACACATCACAGATCTGTACTGCCCCATAGTATAAAATTGGGCTTAGTGCTATCTGACACATCACAGATCTGTACTGCCCCATAGTATAACATTGGGCTTAGTGCTATCTGGTACATCACAGATCTGCACTGCCCCATAGTATAAAATTGGGCTTAGTGCTATCTGATACATCCCAGACCTTTACTGTCCCATAGTATAACATTGGGCTGAGTGCTATCTGGTACATCCCAGACCTTTACTGTCCCATAGTATAACATTGGGCTTAGTGGTATCTGATACATCACAGATCTGTACTGCCCCATAGTATAACATTGGGCCGAGTGCTATCTGATAGAACATTGGCCGTGTTATACGGCAGTGTGAGTGAGCCCTTATGCTGAACATCTTCCCTTCTACCCGTATATCATTCTGCTCAGCTTCTCTTTCTTTATACCATTCTGTCCACAGACCAGACTGCATTTCCAAAGTGATCAAAACAAGGAGAACTATAGGAGTTTTTATAAAAATATCAAGAAAATCTTTATTACCACAATCAAACAAAGTAAACAAACATTAAAAATTTTTCTAAAGGAACACCAAAAATTTGTGTACCCCTCAGTACAATATAAATACAAGTAGATAAGCGGTAAGAAACTACCATAGGGGTTAGTTTAAACAAAAGCATGTCCCCACACATAATAATAATAATAATAATTTTATTTATATAGCGCCAACATATTCCGCAGCGCTTTACAACTTATAGAGGGGACTTATACAGACAATAGACATTACAGCATAACAGAAATCACAGTTCAAAACAGATACCAGTAGGAATGAGGGCCCTGCTCGCAAGCTTACAATCTATGAGGAAAAGGGGAGACACGAGAGGTGGATGGTAACAATTGCTTTAGTTATTTGGACCAGCCATAGTGTAAGGCTCGGGTGTTCATGTAAAGCTGCATGAACCAGTTAACTGCCTAAGTATGTAACAGTACAGACACAGAGGCTATTAACTGCATAAAGTGTATGAGAACATGATGGAGGAACGTGATTATGTTGTTGTTTTTTTATTAATAGGCCACACAGGGATAATTAGGTTAATGCGTTGAGGCGGTAGGCCAACCTGAACAAATGAGTTTTTAGGGCACGCTTAAAACTGTGGGGATTGGGGATTAATTGTATTAACCTAGGTAGTGCATTCCAAAGAATCGGCGCCGCACGTGTAAAGTCTTGGAGACGGGAGTGGGAGGTTCTGATTATTGAGGATGCTAACCTGAGGTCATTAGCAGAGCGGAGGGCACGGGTAGGTTGGTAGACTGAGACCAGAGAGGAGATGTAGGGTGGTGCTGAGCCATGGAGTGCTTTGTGGATGAGGGTAGTAGTTTTGTACTGGATTCTGGATTGGATGGGTAGCCAGTGTAATGACTGGCACAAGGTAGAGGCATCGGTGTAACGGTTGGCGAGGAATATGATCCTGGCAGCAGCATTCAGGACAGATTGGAGCGGGGAGAGTCTGGTAAAAGGTAGGCCAATTAGTAGAGAGTTACAATAGTCCAGACGAGAATGAATAAGTGAGACAGTAAGAGTTTTTGCAGAGTCGAAAGTAAGAAAAGGGCGAATTCTGGAAATGTTTTTGAGATGCAGATAAGAAGAGCGAGCCAGTGATCGGATGTGGGGGGTGAATGAAAGCTCGGAATCAAGGATGACTCCAAGGCAGCGGGCATGTTGCTTTGGAGTAATGGTGGAACCGCACACAGAGATGGCAATGTCGGGCAAAGGTAGGTTTGTAGAGGGAGAGAACACGAGGAGTTCAGTTTTTGACAGGTTCAGTTTCAGATAGAGGGAGGACATGATGTTAGAGACAGCGGTAAGACAATCACTGGTGTTTTCTAAAAAGGTCGGCGTGATAACAGGAGAAGAGGTATATAATTGGGTGTCGTCAGCATAGAGATGGTACTGGAAACCAAATCTACTGATTGTTTGTCCAATAGGGGCAGTATACAAAGAGAAGAGGAGGGGGCCTAGGACTGATCCTTGAGGAACCCCAACAGTAAGGGGAAGGTGAGAGGAGGAGGAACCAGCAAAACAAACAGTGAAGGATCGGCCAGAGAGATAGGAGGAGAACCAAGAGAGAACGGTGTCCTTGAGGCCGATGGAGCGGAGCATAGTGAGGAGGAGCTGATGATCCACAGTGTCGAATGCTGCGGAGAGATCCAAGAGAATTAGCATGGAATAGTGACCATTAGATTTAGCTGTTAGTAGGTCATTAGAGACTTTAGTGAGGGCAGTTTCAGTAGAGTGTAAAGAGCGGAAACCAGATTGAAGAGGGTCGAGAAGAGAATTATCTGAGAGATAGCGGGTAAGACGGGAGTGGACCAGGCGTTCCAAGAGTTTAGAGATGAAGGGAAGATTAGAGACAGGTCTATAATTAGCGGCACAATTTTGATCGAGGGAGGGCTTTTTAAGTAGTGGATGTATGATGGCATGCTTAAATGAGGAGGGAAAAATACCGGAAGTGAGGGAAAGGTTGAATATTTTTGTTAGGTGAGAGGTGACAGCCGGGGAAAGGGACTGGAGGAGATGCGACGGAATGGGGTCGCTGGTGCAAGTGGTCGGGCGAGAAGATGCAAGGAGCCTGCTTACTTCTTCTTCTGTAACTGGTTCAAAGTCAGAGAGTGAACTAGATGCAGTGGGGGAGGGAGGACAGTGCTTGGTATGAAGAGATTGGGAAATGATTTCCTGTCGAATGTGGTCAATTTTTTCTTTGAAGTAATTGGCCAGATCGTCAGCGCGGAGATCTGTGGTTGGGGCCTGCTCTCTTGGGTTGAGTAGGGACCGGAAAGTGTCAAAGAGACGTTTAGGGTTATTGGACAGCGAGGTGATGAGGGTGTTGAAATAGGTTTGTTTGGAGAGGTGAAGGGCAGAGTTGTATGTTTTTAACATGAACTTATAATGGATGAAATCTTCGGGCAGATTAGATTTTCTCCACAGACGTTCGGCGCACCTGGAGCACCGCTGCAGGAAACGTGTTTGCAGCGTGTGCCACGGTTGTCGCCGTCTGTGCCGAGTTGTTCTATGTATAGGAGGTGCAGCTTCATCCAGGGCACTTTGCAGGGTTTCATTGTAATGCTTCAGAGCAGAATTAGGACAAGAGATGGATGAGATTGGGGCCAATGAAGACTGCAAGTTCTTCATAAGTTTCTGGGTGTTAATGGCCTGTATGTTTCTATAAGTGTGGAAAGTGGGGGTGACCTGAGCGGGATGGCAGTTCTTGATAGAGAATGAAAGAAGGTTGTGGTCAGAGAGCGGGAGAGGGGAGTTTGTGAAATCATCCAGTGAGCAAAGCCGGGAGAAGACCAAATCAAGGGAGTTTCCATCATCATGTGTTGGAGAGTTAGTATGCTGCGAGAGGCCGAAAGAGGAGGTTAGAGATAAAAGGTGAGAAGCAGATGGGGAGAGGGGAGAAGCAATTGGGATATTGAAATCACCCATGATGAGGGTGGGGGTGTCATAAGAGAGAAAGTGTGGAAGCCAGGTGGCAAAATGATCCAGGAACTGGTGAGAGGGGCCGGGAGGACGATACACCACCGCCACTCGCATGGAGAAGGGGACGTAGAGTCTGACAGCATGGACCTCAAAGGAAGGGAATACAAGTGAGGGTACTTGGGGGATAACTTGGAAGGTACATTTGGGTGAAAGGAGCAGACCAACGCCTCCACCTGTTCTGTTGTCTGATCTTGGGGTATGAGAAAAGTGTAGTCCACCAAATGAGAGAGCAGCAGCAGCGGTGGTGTCTGACTGCTGGATCCAGGTTTCAGTAAGAGCCAGGAGATTAAGAGAGTTAGAAAGGAAGAAGTCATGAATGAAGGAGAGTTTATTACACACAGAGCGAGAATTCCAAAGGGCACAATTCAAAGAGACAGAAGGCATGCAGGGAATATTAATAAGGTTAGAGGGGTTTCTTGGTGTAGCAGTTGGGAGGTTTGACTGGCTATAACATGGGGGGCCGGGGTTCGGAGAGATGTCTCCAGCAACTAGGAGAAGGAGGATAATCATAACAGAGTAAACTCTAATCCCATGTGGTGTCACCATCACTTATGTGGGCATGAACACCATAAGGGTATGTGCACACGTTGCGGATTTGCTGCGGATCCGCAGCGTTTTTTGAGGTGCAGAAACGCTGCAGATCCGCAATTGATTTACAGTACAATGTAAATCAATAAAAAAAAAAAATGCTGTGCACACTTTGCGGAAAATCCGCTGTGGAAACGCTGCGGTTTTAAATAGCATGTCAATTCTTTTTTGTGAATCTGCAGCGGTTTTGTACCCACTCCATTATAGAAAACCGCAGGGGTAAAAACCGCAGCAAATCCGCAAGAAAACCGCAGCAAAACACAAAAAAAACCGCTGCGGAACCTTACAAAAAAACGCAGGTGCGTTTTCTGCCAGGAGAGGCAGAATCCGCACCAGAAATTCCTAAGCCTAATCCGCAACGTGTGCACATAGCCAAAAAGACTCGATCCCCTAGAGACCCAACCATACAAATAAGGCTATTTAAATAAGCCTGCCACCTAAGGGTTGTTGTATGGGCTGCAGTGTTTTCATCTGTTTTTTCATTTTATACTTATTTACTCTGATTTCCCCAGCTATCGATACAAACACTGATCACAAGTGCAGATACCACATGGATGTGATACGCTGATGTATATTATGGAAGCATTTTGTTTTTAGTGTCCATCACCTTTTGCTGGGAAAATAAGGCTGCAGTATAGTATTCAGTGGAGCTGGCATTGTGTTGTATTTACTGTTTTATTTAAAGGGAATCTGTCACCACATCTGACCTATGTAAACTATTAATATGGGCATACAGGTTATAGACTGCTGAAAACAGTCCTCCCTGTGCGTCTCATACCAGATATCTCATTGTTGAGAAATCCTTTTGTATCACTTTATATAAATGACCTCTTCCAGGCTGCGGCGAGGATGATGCCTGGTAGATAACTCTGCCTCCAGAGCTTATTTTACATGAAGGGGAGTTACCAGTGTGATGTATAATAGCTGGTCTCTGCTCTCATAATCTCACTGCAGAGCTGTGTGTGATTATAGCTAACACATCTGCAGATTCCTCTCATCTTCAGCTTCCAGCTCACAGGCAGATGGGGTTATAAAACAGTTACAATACAGCAGAGCTCAGAGAGCCAGCAAAAAATGTGTTTGCAAAAGACAAATTTCATTTTTCCTGTTCTGTGTTAGTGACTTTTCTCACACTGGTAACCATTACACATCACACTGACAACTCTGCCTACAGAGCTTAGTTTACATGAAAATGGAGTTATCTAGCAGGCAGAGTCCTCCCCATATCCTGAAAGAGGTCATTTACATAAAGTGATAAAAGATGACTTATCAACAACAAGGCACCTGATAGGAGACACACAGGTATCACTCTTTTCAGCAGCCTGTAACCTGTATGCCCATATCAATAATTTAGATGTGGTGACAGATTCCCTTTAAGGTGTACATGTTTTTGCTGCTCACATCAACAAGACCAAACTGCTTATATTGCACATACCTGTATAATATGTCCAGGAACAGTCAAAGTTTTTCAGAATTCTGCTAGAACTATAGGTGCTGAAACATCTATTACGTCACCTCTGTACATGCATTGTCCTTGCTTTGTTTTTTTTTTTATAAAGAGTTACAGGACAACAAAAGAGTATATAGTTAGTGTTTTAAGTTTTTCTTCTTTTTCCCATATTAGGGGACGACGCTGGCTTTGAGAGCGATGTTTATAACAACACGGCCATACAGACGCCACACCTCAGAGAGCTAGCAAGGAGAAGTGTGATCTTCAAAAATGCATTCACTTCTGTCAGCAGCTGTTCCCCCAGTAGGGGAGCAATCCTGACAGGTCTGCCTCAGGTGACCTCTTTATTAAGTATCTAATATACCGTACTAGTGTAACATGGGGCGGTATGCACGGCTGAGGCACTCGCCTTCAGCACCCTGGGCCAGAGCCGGTTTTAGGTAAAGTGGGGCCCTAGGCAAAGTTTAAAATGGGGCCCCAAATGCTAACATATTGCACATCACACAGAAACATTTCGGTTGTATTTACATGCACTGAGTTCAGGCCGCTAAATGAGTGTGATCGACAATATTGAAATCATTCAACGCTTGTTTCCCGGCCTTTTTCCACCGTCTGAGAAAGAGTGATGGGGACAGAACAATCACTAATAGATCACCGTACAGTATCATGTTATCAGCAGCACATCTAATGTTTACACCGGCGATGTGCTGCTGAGAACAATGATTTTTGTTCCGGCATAAACAATCCAATCACTCGATGAATATGCAGCATTTTGCTTGTTTAGTATAATACACCCCATAGTCCTCCATATATTATAATGTGCACCACAGTGCTCCATATTGTAAAATGCACACCGCATAGTCATTTATCTATCTATATATATATTTGTCTAAGGGTTTTTCTGTCTGTCCTGGAAATCCCGCGTCTCTGATTGGTCGAGGCCGCCTGGGCCTCGACCAATCAGCGACGGGCACAGTATCGATGTAGATGTCATAATGGTTGCCATGGCGACGATGATGTCATAAAGGTTGCCTTGACCAATCAGCGACGGGCACAGTCTGCTGCGAATTCTGGAATCATCATTGTCCATATACTACGGGGACATGCATATTCTAGAATACCCGATTCGTTAGAATCGGGCCACACTCTAGTATAATATAATATGCCCCATAGTCCTCCGTATAGTATAATACACTCAGTCCTCCATATAGTATTATACACTTCCCATAGTCCTCCATACAGTATAATACACTGCTCAGTCCTCCATATAGTATAATACACTGCTCAGTCCTCCATATAGTATAATACACTCCTCAGTCCTCCATATAGTATAATACTCTCCTCAGTCCTCCATATAGTATAATACTCTCCTCAGTCCTCCATATAGTATAATACACTCCTTAGTCCTCCATATAGTATAATACATGCCTCAGTCCTCCATGTAGTATAATACGCTCCTCATAGTCCTCCATATAGTATAATGCGCCCCTCATAGTGCTCCATATAGTATAATGCACCGCCATAGTCATCCATGTAGTACAATTCACTTCCCATAGTATAATGCGCCCCGTAGTTCTTCATATAGTATAATGTATTCCCCATAGTCCTCGATACAGTATAATGCAGCCCACATATAGTATAATGCAGCCACACCATAGAGCATAATACAGCCACCACACAGAGTATATTGGTATAATGCAACCACCCCACAGAGTATAATGTAACCCCCCATAGAATATCATGCAGCCCCGCTCATATAGTATAATATAGCCACCTCATAGAGTATGATGCAATAACCCCTCATAGAATATAAATATAATACAGCCCCCCATAGAATATAATGTAGCCCCATCAAAGAGTATGATGCAATCCTCCTTCATAAATCCAATACAGCCCCCCATAGAATATAATGTAGCCCACCATAGAATATAATACAACCCACCTCCCCATAGTATATAATGTAGCCCCCATACAATATAATGTACCCGCATAGTATATAACACAGCCTCCCCGTAGAATATAATATACCCCCCAATAGTATATAACACAGCCTCCCCCATAGTATATAATATACGCCCCATAGTATATAACACAGCCTCCCCCCATAGAATATAATATACCCCCATAGTATATTACACAGCCCGCATAGTATATAACACAGCCTCATAGTATATAGCACAGCCCGCATAGTATATAACACATCCCCCATAGTATATAGCACAGCCTGCATCTCCACTTCCCCCCCGAGAATGGCCTCACAGTCCAGCACTCACTGTTAGGGCTCTTTTCCATTTGCGAGAAACACGTCTGTCTCGCATGTGAAAACCAAGCTCTGGCGCCGGCACTCCGGAGCGGAGCGTGCGGTCGCATTGCAACACATGGAGCTGCACGCTCCGCTCCCCAGTGCCGGCGCCACAGCTTGGTTTTCACATGCGAGACACGGACGTGTTTCTCGCAAATGGAAGAGACCCCTTATAGTGAAAAAAAAAAAACAAACAAAAAAAAAACACTCCTCACCTCTCCTCGTGCCCGCGCTGATCCCTGTTCCTGTCTCAGCGGCTGCACTGCTTGGCACACAGTGAGTGCGCGAACGCCATCGCGCACCCGCATTGTCAGAGGCAGAGTGGGGAATGATGGGAGAGGGAGCATCGGCTGACGCTCTCTCCTCCATCACTGCTTTGAACTGTACAGGCAGACGTCGGTATAGTTCAGTGTGGCGGGGGAGTTGGCGCTGGCGGCAGGTGGGCCCCCCTGCCTCACAGGGGCCCCATAGCGGCTGCGTGATGTGCCACTAGCTGGGGGCCCTTGGGGAGCTGGGGCCCTAGGCAGCTGGCTGGTCTGCCTGCCCCTAACGCCAGCTCTGCCTGAGACGTTACCTGAAAATGTAGGTCCTGGCTGGGTGTATGGACTTGTGCTGTGAGGTACTTGCACTGGTGTAGTCCCCATGTAACTGTTGTTGTGGGTTTGCCAGGACCGAATGTTCCACAGTTCAATTAGGGAGACCACCTTTCCAAAATAAAGTCTTAACTGCAGAGTAACTTGGTAAGGTTTATTTACAAGGGAAAGCAGGTACAAAGTCTTATGGAAGCATATGAAGCATTTTTTTACACAGTATCCTTCCTCTGTAGTATACCCCAGGCCTTTCTAGGCACACTGATTCTCCCTATTTCATCAGCAAGTCTCCTTACTCTCTCAGTAGTTGCACGTCCTTTATCTTCCACTACTGGCGCTCTGGAACCCTTGCACTAGAGACAGCAACTATCTCACATACTCAGTCCTGATTAGGTCTGTTACCTTCTGTGTTACCATCTCTAGAGTTTGTGATTTGGCATCCTCTCAAAGGTCGCTTATCTGGAAGGCCACTCTGTCTCGTTAGTCACTTTTCTTTAGTATACCACTATCCCTTATCCTTAGTCTCCTTTCACTCCGGATTACCCCTCAGGTAGTTCTGCTTACTAAGCACTTCCACTTCTTTCTGACTGACTAAGGGTACTGTCACACTCTGCAACTTTCCAACGATCACGACCAGCGATACGACCTGGCCGTGATCGTTGGAAAGTCGTTGTGTGGTCGCTGGGGAGCTGTCACACAGACAGCTCTCCAGCAACCAACGATGCCGAGGTCCCGGGTAACCAGGGTAAACATCGGGTTACTAAGCGCAGGGCCGCGCTTAGTAACCCGATGTTTACCTTGGTTACCAGCGTAAAAGTAAAAAAAAAAAAACAGTACATACTCACATTTCGGTGTCCTTCAGGTCCCTCGCCGTCTGCTTCTCGCTCTGTCTGAGTGCCGCCGTAAAGTGAAAGCAGATCACAGCGGTGACGTCACCGCTGTGCTCTGCTCTTACTTTCCGGCCGGCAGACAGAGCGGGAAGCAGACGGCGAGGGACCTGAAGGACACCGAAATGTGAGTATGTACTGTTTGTTTTTTTTACTTTTACGCTGGTAACCAAGGTAAACATCGGGTTACTAAGCGCGGCCCTGCGCTTAGTAACTCGATGTTTACCCTGGTTACAAGCGAACGCATCGCTGGATCGCTGTCACACACAACGATCCAGCGATGACAGCGGGAGATCCAGCGACGAAAGAAAGTTCCAAACGATCTGCTACGACGTACGATTCTCAGCAGGGTCCCTGATCGCTGCTGCGTGTCAGACACAGCGATATCGTATGAATATCGCTGGAACGTCACAGATCGTACCGTCGTAGCGATCAAAGTGCCACTGTGTGACAGTACCCTAACTAACTGGAAGCAATCACTTGCCCTAGCACTAACCTCTCCCACCATGGCTGTGGAGTCGGTAAGCCAAACATCTGTCTCCTCAATTTCCCTGACCATGACTCCAAGCATTGCCGGCATGTACATTAAAAGTGCAGCACAGATTCATCTCAGCTAAAAGCCCACTTCCTTAGATCAGGAACAGACATTTATAGGACATTTCATAACTTTCCCAAATTCTTATGAAAACATTTACCGCACATCGTGCATTGTACTACTGTACCCAATTTATGATATACTAGATGGTAGCCCGATTCTAACACATCGGGTATTCTAGAATATGTATGTAGTTTATTTATGAAGATTTTAGAATAATATATTGAATACACAGGATTCGGCCAACCGTGACCAATTAGCGAAGCGTGGTTCAAATCCCACGCCAATTCGCTGCCGGACTGAGCCTGTCGCTGATTGTTTGTGGTCGGCCACATAGTATATAGCACAGCCACGTAGTATATAACAGCCCACGTAGTAAATAGCACGGCCACGTAGTTTATAGCACAGCCACGTAGTATATAACACAGCCCACGGAGTATATAGCACAGCCCACGGAGTGTATAACAGCCCACATAGCATATAACAGCCACGTAGTTTATAACAGCCCACGTAGCATATAACACAGCTCACGTAGTATATAACAGCCCACGCACGCAGTATATAACACAGCCCACACAGTGTATAACACAGCCCTCGTAGTATATAGCACAGCCCACATAGTATATAACAGCCCACGTAGTGTATAGCACTGCCCCCGTAGTATATAGCACTGCCCCCGTAGTATATAGCACTGCCCCCGTAGTATATAGCACTGCCCCCGTAGTATATAGCACTGCCCACGTAGTATATAGCACAGCCCACGCAGTATATTGCACAGCCCAAGTAGTATATTGCATAGCCCACGTAGTATATAGCAATGTGGGCACCTTATCCCTGTTAAAAAAAAGAATTAAAATAATAAATAGTTATATACTCACCTTCCGTTGGCCCCGGATCCAGGCGAAGCGTTTACCGATGCTCCTCGTGCGCTCCTGTCCCAAGAGTGCATTGCGGTCTCGCGAGATGATGACGTAGCGGTCTTGCGAGACCGCAATGCATGGAGCGGTCACCGGAGTGTCGCGAGGAGCGGGAAAGGCGTGTTCTGGATCCGAAGGACCGACCGACTGTGAGTATATACTGTAACTATTTTTTTTTTTATTTTTTTAATCATTTTTAACATGAGATCTTTTTACTATTGATGCTGCATAGGCAGCATCAATAGTAAAAAGTTGGTCACACAGGGTTAATAGCAGCGATAACGGAGTGCATTACCCGCGGCATAACGCTGTCCCTTACCGCTGCCATTAACCCTGTGTGAGCGATAACTGGAGGGGAGTATGGAGCGGGTGCCGGGCACTGACTGCGGGGAGTAAGAATCGGCCATTTTGCCGCCGGACTGTGCCTGTCGCTGATTGGTCGCGGCAAAACAGACAGAAAGACAGACAAAGACGGAAGTTACCCTTAAACAATTATATAGTAGATTTTTGAAGTCAGTCCATTTTATTCTGTGGGCTAGTCCCAACTGTTAACTTACACTGTCTCTGTCAGCTACCTGTTGCTGCACACACTTGGGTAGGAGAAAAAAGGATCATCCCCGCGCTGCCGCAAGAAGAATTCCAAAAATTGTAGAGGTTTCAACGTGGTTTATTCTACGCGTTTCAGGGTTCAGGTGACCCCTTCATCAGGACATACCACAAATATTGTACCATATTTGTGGTAGAATAAACCACGTTGAAACCTCTACAATTTTTGGAATTCTTCTTGCGGCAGCGCAGGGATGATCCTTTTTTCTCCTACCTAAGTGTGTGTTTCAATCAGGTCCTGCACTGACCTGTGGATCTGCAGCAGCCGCCATTCATATATGTCCTTCCTTCAATCTCACCAGGTGAGTAGTTCTCTTGGTGGGCAACTTTGTGTAACGTTTGATAAGACCCTATTTGCGCTTTTGTGTCTCCCTCTTTTCTCTGACTAGCTACCTGTTACTGGGCAGCCTACAGCTTCACCACTAACCATGCAAAACATTGAGTCTATCTTGCCCTACTGTACAACACAGGCTATCACTACAAGGGCATATCAACACACATATTAGCTCTCACTATTCCTATTGTCAAACTACACATCTTACATTATGTATCACATTACATTATAGCACTATTCACATGACTCAGTATTCACAAAAGACGCAAGACATTATTCACATTACACTTTACATTATACATTTCAACAATGAGCTTGTTCCTTCAAGGGGGAAACGTGGGCTGCATGTCCACATCCTTACAGTGTACAAAATGGCGGCGACCTTTAGTATGAAATGACCCCTTGGACCTTTTTTAATCTAAATCTCTAATATTGAAATTATCCTCAGAGCTGTTGTGACACTTTTAGGCTGGGTGTTCACACTGGATCTTGCCCACGTGGCTGACACCACACCCGCGTGCAGTGGCCGATCGCCCCACTATTTCGAGGGTTTTACTTTTAAAATATATTGTTTTGCTCAACTTTGTTCTCCTTTTTTTCTGACCTTTGTATGGATGACATCTGGTCATGACTCAGGAACTAAGGGACAGGCGACCACAACTTCTAAAAAAAAAAAAAATCTTTTTTTTTTTTTGCATAGGAAGCTGGAATAAATGGCCATGTGATTGAATGTCATACATAAGCTTTAAAATTTACTTCGTTATCATTACTTAATCAAGGTTTCCAATGTGTTGACTTCTGTTGTGATTCGTAGCGTACATATTTCTATGTTATTAATGGTTATAGAAAATCTGCTGTACTTTCTGAATAAGTTTAGATTAAAGATCATGACCTCCTTGCAGAAGTTAAGGAAATATAAACCTTATCTCAAAAATATGGCATCGGATAAATTCTATGACTTAAGCAATACCAGGGCAACAAAAAAAAAAATTGTCTCTTCATACTTTGTGGATCTGACAGCCGGGTTCTTCTTCCTGGCATCAAATGGCAAACTTAGAGTGTGCATATTGCATTTCCACATGCCCGTGCCTGTGTTCTGCCCGAAAAAAAAAAAAAAGAGGCGCAAGTAAAAGTTATGGTTCTGTGTCTCACTAGTAGGACAAGACATGGGAACTTCCAAACAGAAGCGAAATGCGCAAATATTTTCCAAATATGGATCATTCTCTTCCTTTCATTTTCTTCCCCAGGTCCAGTAACGATCTTTTTCGAAACATGTTGCTCAAAAGAGAAACCTGCAAACTTTTCTTCTGGTCGGAAGTTCCACTACCTCTTCCCAGTGATGTATTCTGGCCCTTTTACTTTAAGGGTTGATCAACTTTTAAAACCAAAATGTAAAAAATCTGGGAAGGTTTTAAAATAATAATATATAGTATATTCGCAATCTCTAACCCACGTAGGTCCAGCTCTGGGTCATGGAGGGATTTGGTCACTTGAGGCCTGTGATTGACTGCAGTGGGCAGGTGAATGGAACAAGACGTTTGCACAGCTGAAGCAAGCAGTGGCTTATTCCCAATTGAAAACACATGCATGCTTGGCTGAATTGATTGTGTATGTATATGTGGGGTAGGTAGAAATGGTGGAGTGGGCATTAGGCTGACTTTTTTCAAGGGGTTATAGGCTCCTTTAATACCCATTCAATAAACAAGCGCACACCGCCCACCCATATTATCTTATCGCTTTACACATTTGAGAATATTCATTTTTTAAAACAGGGCCACTCTCTCTTGTAGGAAAAGGTTTAATCTCCAATGAAGGAATGTCTTCATTACGGTAAGGGCTGTGACTTTGCAGAAGAATCATCCATAGGGTATTGAGATAGGAATGTATGGCCCAACTGATCAATTCAAGAAGGACTACATTGTGTGAGCTCATGTAATTAAATGCTGAACTAGTTTGATTGGAATGTTAGTAAAATTAGCTTGGCCAACGCATACTATGGTGTCTAAAGCAGTCCTGACATAGTCTATGCAGGTCATAACGTAGGATTGTTTAACCCAACGGAAGTCAAACCACGCATCCCCTGCCCTACTGTTGCCAACTTGCCTTCTTATATTTAGGTAATTTCATTATGTAAAGTATTTATTATACATTGCTATACAATTCAGTCATAACTTCCAGCACCATTAGTCAGTAGATGAGCTTCTAGCCCATTCTATCTGCCATTACTTTATTTTTGAGGCAGGGCGATCTTTCTTTTTCTTAGGGCTCTTTCAGACGTCCGTGTGTCCGGTAAGTGTGGTGACAGTTTTCACATGTACCGGAGACAAGTACACATGTAGACCCATTCAAGTGAACGGGTCTATGCACATGTCAGTGTGTTTCCACAGTCCTTGTGTCCATGGGCAAAATATTCTGACATTTCCAATTTTTAACAGCAGCACGGGCTGCAAAACGTCCCGCACACGTGCACACTGCCACACAGATGACATCCGTGTGTCATCAGTGTGACACGTACCGGTGACTGGTAAACAGTGGTACTGTCAGCGCTGTTCCCTGGCACTGGGTGCTGAAGACAGCTCTCATCATTCTCCACTGCTCGCGATGCGATCAGTGCTAGCAGGGGAGCATGTTGAGAGTTGTATTCAACTGCTAACAGCGAAAACAGGCGGAGGCTGATGAGAGTATTCATCAGTCACTGCCTGCACAATAAATAAAAAAAAAAGTGATGTGGGGTTCCCCTGTATTTTTGATAACCAGCCAAAACTATGGGCTGCAACGCTCAGCTGTCCGCTTTAGCAAGGTTGGTTATCAAGACTACAGGGATCGCCATGCTGTATTTTTTAATTATTTAAATACATAATTTAAAAAAATGGCATGGGTTCCACCCATTTTTGACAATCAGCCAAGCTAAAGCAGACAGCTGGGCGCTTGTATTCTCAGTCTGGTAAGGGGCTATGGATATTGCTCCCCCAGCCTTAAAATAGCAGCCTGCAGCCACACATCAAAGGCGCATCTATTAGATACCCCAATTCTGGCGCTTTGCCCGGCTCTTCCCACTTGCCCTGTGGCGGTTGCATGTGCTGTTCATATTTGTGGGGATGATGTCATCTTTGTATTGTCTGGTGACATCAAGGCCATGGCTTAGTAACGGAGAGACATCTATAAGATGCCTATCCATTACTAATCCTATTGTTGTATTGTAAATAAACACACAGCAAGTATAAAGTCCTTTATTTGAAATAAACATGTTACCGCAGGTCACTGAGGCTACATTCCCAGCCAGACTGAACTGTGGTAACCTCAGCGCCGTGAGGAAAAGTCAGCAAGTTCACCATGAGAAATTTGTCACAGTGAACTCACTGAGCTGAACTGCAGTGAGCTCACTTATTTTTTTCTCACTGTGCTGAAGTCACCACAGTTCAGTACGGCTGGGACGCAGCCTCAGTGACCCACGGTAACCTGGATGAGGTTACCGATGGTCACTGATGCTATATTCGCAGAAGCTCCTTCCTCAGTGGTTCTTAGCCTGGACGGTCGCATCTTGGCACCGTCCAGGTTGAAACCTGTTTATTTTAATTATTATTAAAGGAGTCTGTGTCATTCTTTCAATTAAATGACTTTATTCTGGGTGTCAGTGTTTTTCTACAATATGACTATGAGGTTAGTAATGGGGGCGTCTTATTTACGTCTTTCCATTACTAACCTCGGGGCTTGATGTCACCTGACAATACAAAGGTGAAATCAACCCCCCAACTATCACCCCACTTGCCACCGCTACAGGGCAAGTGGGAAGAGTGAGGCTAAGTGCCTGAATTGGCACATCTTAGAGATGCACCTTTTCTGGGTCGGCTGAGAGCTGATGTTTTTAGCCTGGGGGGGCTAGTATCCATGGCCCCTTCCTAGGCTATTACTATCAGCCCGCATCTATCTGCATAGCCTTTGCTGGTTATTAATTATAGGGGGACCCTATGTCATTTTTTTAGGGTCCCCCCATTTTAATAGCCAGTATAGGGTAAGTATACAGTTTTGAGCTGATGTTAATAGCATGGGAAGCTGCATGGGTATTACCCCCTTCCCAGGCTATAAACATCATCCCCCAGCCGTCTATTATAATTCGTTTTGAAGAATATTTCCTTTGAAAATTTGTAAATGACTTAGAGAATTTCTCTTATGTAAAACCTCATGTTAAAATCGCATTGCAGTTGGATAGCAATTGCACTGCATTCGGATGTAAATTGAATGCTAGGTGAAAAATCGGATTGTACTCGCATGAAAAACACATGACACTCATCCGACTTTGCAAAACAAAAGCGGACTGATTTTAAAAGCGCTAGTGTGACTCCAGCCTTATGAAGCTGTGCTGATAAAATTTTAAGAAAACCAGAAGTGAACAGTTTTGCACTTATTTTATTTCTGCTACTCCCCTGAGTATTCCTTATTTATGGCTCATATTTGTTTTTTAAATCCACCATACAGTTAAAGAGATGTGACCCTTTTTATTTAGTGCTAGTTTTTATGGTCTTTACAAGTGAGTGGTGCTCACGGGATTCTCTGGGAATGTGTTCTTCATCTATTTTGTTGTGAACAATGCCTATTTCTAAAGAGCATAAAAATTAGCACTAAATAAAAAAGCCTGTATCTCTGGAACCGGAGACCGGATTAAAAAAACAAACATGGAATGCTCAAGGGAGTATCAGGAATAAAATGAGACAAACACTGGACACTTTTTGGCCCGATGACAGGTCCTTTTTGGGGTGCAGTCAGCTGTATATATCAGACCGCAATGCTCAGACTGGCCGCAGCTCTGCAGATCTGAGCGTGACAGCTGCATAGAAATATATGAAGCTGTCACGCTCGGGTCAGGAAAGCTGCCGGCCAGTCCGGGCATTGCGGTCCGATCTCACTCCGATTTATATGGTCGTCTGACTGCACCGTCAAAGTCGTTAAATGATTTATATTTTTTTTATATCAACTTTATACATTGAATTATTAGATGATTTTATGGAAGTGAAGCCATCAGCAGTCAAAGAAAGCAGTCCCAGACTACTTTATAAAAAGGGTTTCATGACCTCTACCTAGGGACAAAGTGTGCTTGATTTATATCATCCCGCGGAATGTTAATTATGTTTTTCTGTATCATTTTTTTTGTTTGATTTTGAATGAAAAATATATAAAAGCCATGCTGTGAAGCTTTACAGATTCTCCGAATTTTGCTGCCATATAAATTAGGATTAGGCAAGCGAGTGATTGCACAATTCATACTCGTGATGGTTTCATATCCTGTTTTTCACGTAAACTTCTCATGTGTTACATTGGCAAGCTAAGAGAAAATAGCACTGAACAGCACGGTTAGCTATAGGTATCATGAAAGGACATGACTCACTAAAATGAGACTATAACCACTGCTTAAAAAAATCCTCACTGACTCGGATTCTCCAAAATCGTAAATTCCCCTCCCGTTACATATGGAAAGGGATAGCAAAGGATGACAGTAAGGGTTAATGGAGAGAGGAAGGTGAAAGAGTTGGATCAAGAGAAGTAAGAGGATAGTTCCATGGTGTTCTATGTCCCATTTTGTCCTAACCACTGTGCCATGGACCTACTACTACTACTACTGTGGTCTTAATTCTCATTATGTGCAACTTGCCCTAATACACTATAGATGGTAGCAATGTATTTTTTTTTTAAATTCGTTTATTAGTTCAGAATAAACATACATTGCACACATTTGCAATTATCATCATTAATTATGCCATGGAATGCAAACAGTTGCAAAATATCATCATACTAGAGGTTACAAAGGTAATGGGGCGTGCATGTTAAATCATTAGTTCCTTATAAGAAAATACCTATTATACAACCTTAACAACTTTAACCATTAACAATAACAGTAAGTCGCCAAAAGAAAAACAGATTAAATCCTGCTCTGAGTGATGCCCCCAAAAACCACAAGCCCATCTTCCCATGTAGATATCTAGTCAGTGCAGGCTATAGAGTACGATAAGAGGAATTCCACTTGCCCCATATCTTTTCAAATTTACCTGGACATCCTCTATTTTGATACATTGTTCTTTCATATGGGATAATTGAATTCACCAGATCAATCCAAACTCTAAGGGTCGGGGGGAGCCACCCATCCATCTTAACGCCAGTACCTTCCTCGCCAAAAAGAGCGTCTCTCGGAGAAAGATCCCAGTATAATGATCCCAAGTCTCCATATCCCACACCCCGAACAAACAAGTCAATGGTTCGAGCGGGACAGGGATCGACAATAAAGACGTTAATAGTGTCGTTACCTCTCTCCAGTAATGGAGAACTACAGGGCACCTCCAAATCATATGAATAAAATCTGCATCAGGCATATGACACCGTAAGCAATCTGACGAATGTAAGCGACCCATTTTAAAGAGTCGCGTCGGGGTCAGATAGGCCTGATATATGATATATAACTGGGTCATCCTATTATTGATTGAAGGGGAAACTTTAGTTGGAGATTCTAGAATATCTTCCCATTCCTCACCCAGTACATCGGGAAGAAGTTCCTCCCATTTCCCTTTGACAGAATTGATGACAGACCCATCTCCCACGGATAGTAGATATGTATATAGAGAGGAAATAAGTCCCTGAGGACCCTGTGATTTGAGGATGCCTATCAAAGGTAAAAAAGAGAACGAGCGACCCATATCTACATTCCGAGCAATGTATTTTTGCCCATTCCTCCAGACGAGCATTTGTCAGGTCGGACACTAATGTTTGATGAGAGATACTAGTTCACAATCTCCATTCTATATAATCCTAAAGGTATTTCATGGGCAGAGGTCAGGGCTCTAGACAGTTAAGTATCCACACCAAATTCGCCCAACCATGCTTTTATGGACCTTGCTTTGTACACTGGGCCACAATCTTGCTGAAACGAAAAAAGCCCTTCCCCAAACTGTTCACACAAAGTTTTAAGTATGCAATTGTCCAAAATATCTTGTATGCTGAACTATTAAGATTTTGTTTCACTGGAATGAAATTGCCTATGTGAACTCCTGAAAAATAACCCCAAAACATTATTCCTCCTCCACCAGACTTTATAATTGGCCCAATGTAGTCAGATAGGTAACGTTCACTTGGTATTCACCAAAGCCAGGCTCCTCCATCAGACTGCCAGATAGAGAAGTGTGATTCATTACTACACAAAACAGTTTTGTACTTCTTCAGGGTCCAGTGGCAGCATCTGTAGCTACTCCCTCTATATCAGTGTTCCTCTACTCCGGTCCTCAAGAGCCACCAACAGGTCATGTTTTCAGGATTTCCTTAGTATTGGACAGGTGATGGAATTATTGCCTGTGCAGGTGATGCAATTATCACTTGTGCAATACTAAGGAAATCCTGAAAACATGACCTGTTGGTGGCTCTTGAGGACGGGAGTTGGGGAACACTGCCCTATATAGTATATAGGAAATATCCAGCTTGGTTATAATAGGTGTCGGGATTGTCACAGCAAGAAGACCCCATTTTGTCTGAGTTCTTGCACCACTAGTAAATCTAGTTAGTCCATTTGGTGCAGGAGCAGCTTGCCTATGGCTGACCCAACCCCTTGCAAATACATTTCCTTTACATGCTATTTTAAAGAATAGGGTAAGCCATGTCACGGAATACCTGTTGGACACTATTGTTTTTTTTCCTTATCCCAGTTTATGTTTGTAATGTTGTTTGCATTATATCTGCAGCACCAGAATGGTATTTATGGTCTCCACCAAGATGTGCATCACTTCAACTCTTTTGATGAAGTCCGGAGTTTGCCATTGCTGCTCCACCAGGCTGGTATTCGGACAGGTAAAAACAAATGCAGTAAAATATCGGGCTTTCTTAATGGAAATGGTAACCCCTCTGCTAATACTTTTTTTATTCGTTAAAGGTATTATTGGAAAAAAACATGTGGGGCCAGAACCTGTTTATCCATTTGACTTTGCATACACGGAAGAGAACAGCTCAGTGCTACAAGTTGGGCGCAACATAACCCGGATTAAATTGTTGGTCCGAAAGTTTTTGCAAAGCAAAGACCAGAGGTGAAAATGTACTGATTACCCTGGTAATGTTATCTGTGTAAACTTCACCCAGAAGTAGAGGTAATGCCCTGTGAACTACAGCCATAGTGCCCCATAAACAAACCGGCTGTGCCCCAATGGAATGCCAGCATCACTGCCCATGTGCCAGAACTAGAAAACAATGGTACATGTGCTGATATCAGAGATGGCACTCAGGCCATGCTACACCAGTTTAGGGCACAGCCCAGCTTGACTCTTCTTCAGGCTTCTCCACCTCCTTGACTTTTATCAAGGTAATTAACATACAGCAATGATTAAAGAATACTTAATTTTTTTATATATAATTTCGACCAGCATGGAAAGTTATGAAACATTGCAAATCACACTTTACTTGGGGATTTTTTTTTTATTCCTTTAAAAAATTGCATATAAGGGACTTCCAACCCCATGTTATTTCCCAGTCTATTTGACTGCCTACATTGATATCATAATGTACTTATTTGGAGTACAGATGATGGTAGTGAAAGAGTCAGCTCCGCACCGGTGTCTCACTAAGGTCTCATTGACATGTCAGTTTTTCACGGATAGCACTCGTACCTATGACAGTCTATGGTTCTGTTCACATGTCTGATTTTTTTTTTTTTCCTCAGATCAATTGATCCTTGCAAAATCGCAGAGGCATGTCCGATACTGATTCAAGTGTCAGATTAAAATCGGCAATGCAAGTCTGTGGGTCCGTCAAAAAATCTGACCGCACTCGGATGACATCTGCGTTCTGTCCATTTTTCACTGATAGTTAGGAAAAGGTTGAGAAACTCTGTCCGTTTTTCTCGTATGTAAAAAAAAAAAACCAAAAAACATGACGTCTGAATGAAGCCTAAGTCTGGGCGCAAGCAGCTGAAAAGTTTCATTATTTTCCATGCTGGACATACGAGTATATAGTCAACCATGGAAAATAATGAAAAATATATACAATTTTTATATATAAATAAATATTATCAAGTGCATCTCACTATATTAAAATATCATCAAAAAGTTAATTTTTTTCAGTTCTTCAATACAAAAAGTGAAACTCCTATATTATATAGAGTCATTACAAACAGTGATCTATTTCAAGTGTTTATTTCTGTTAATGTTGATGATTATGGCTTACAGCCAATGAAAACCCAAAAGTCATTATGTCAGTAAATTAGATTACTTTATAACACCAGCTTGAAAAATGACTTTAAATTCCGAAATGTTGGCCTACTGAAAAGTATGTTCCGAAAATGCACTCAATACTTGGTCGGGGCTCCTTTTGCATCATTTACTGCATCAATGCGGCGTGGCATGGAGGCGATCAGCCTGTGGCACTGCTGAGGTGATTATGGAAGCACAGGTTGCTTTGATAGCAGCCTTTAGCTCGTCTGCATTGTTGGGTCTGGTGTCTCTTATCGTCCTCTTCACATTACTCCATAGATTCTCTATGGGGTTAAGGTCAGGCGAGTTTGCTGGCCAATCAAGCACAGTGAATACTGTTGTTTTTAAACCAGGTATTGGTACTTTTGGCAGTGTGGACAGGTACCAAATCCTGCTGAAGAATGAAATTTCCATCTCCAAAAAGCCTGTCTGCAGAGGGAAGCATGAAATGCTCTAAAATTTCCTGGTAGACAGATGCGCTGACTTTGGTCTTGATAAAACACAGTGGACCTACACCTGCAGATGACATGGCTCCCGAAACCATCATTGACTGTGGAAACTTCACACTAGACCTCAAGCAGCTTGGATTGTGGCCTCGCCACTCTTCCTCCAGACTCTGAGACCTTGATTTCCAAATGAAATGCAAACTTTACTTTCATCTGAAAATAACACCTTGGACCACTGACAACAGTCCAGTTCTTTTTCTCCTTGGCCCAGGTAAGACACTTCTGGCGTTGCCTATTGGTCATGAGTGGCTTGATACAAGGAGTGCGACACTTGTAGCCCATGTCCTGGATACGTCTGTGTGTGGTGACTCTTGAAGCAATGACTCCAGCAGAAGTCCACTCCTTGTGAATCTCCCCCAATGTTTGAATGGCATTTTCTTAAGAATCCTTTCATGCCTGTGGTTATCCTGGTTACTTGTGCACCTTTTTTCTACCACGCTTTTTTTTCCTTCCACTCAACGCTCCATTAATATGCTTGGATACAGCATGCTGAACAGCCAGTTTCTTTAGCAGTGACCTTTCGTGGCTCACCCTCCATGTGGAGTGTGTCAATGGTTGCCTTCTGGACATCTGTCAAGTCAGCAGTCTTCCCCATGATTGTGGAGCCTACTGAAACGGACTAAGGGACCTTTATAAAGGTGTAGGAGGCCTTTGCAGGTGTTTCTTGTTAATTATTCTAATTTACTGAGGTAATGACTTTTGGGTTTTTATTGGCTGTAAGCCATAATCATCAACATTAACTGAAATAGATCACTCTGTTTGTAATGACTCTATATAATATATGAGTTTTACTTTTTTGTATTGAAGAACTGAAATTAACTTTTTGATGATATTCTAAGTTAGTGAAAAGCACTTGTATATTTAAGTTTAGTTACTCTTGTAATAAAAAGCACTTTAAAATCCTACTTTTTCTATTGCTAATATTGACCACTTTAGAAAGAATTTTCTGTAAGACATTTTCTTCGTAGTTTCAAGAACAACACGTATATTACTTTTCAGCAAATTCCTAGGTTTTTATTTATTTTGAACATGAATGTATGATAGCATCACTATATGTATGGGAGCAGAAGCGATGTTAATATATGTTGCTCTCCACTTCCTCTCACAGACCGTTCTTTCTTTATGTTGCCTTCCACGATCCTCACCGCTGTGGACATTCGCAGCCTCAATACGGCCCTTTCTGTGAGAAGTTTGGAAATGGTGACCCTGGTATGGGAAGAATTCCAGACTGGACACCTCAGTATTATATACCTGAACAAGTCCAGGTTAGTCCTGCAGTTAATTTTCCTTCTGTTAAATATCATTTACATACTGTTTGTCTAGTACATGCTTTACTTCAATGTGTAGATTATAATAATAATAATAATAATTTTATTTATATAGCGCCAACATATTCCGCAGCGCTTTACAAATTATAGAGGGGACTTGTGCAGACAATAGACATTACAGCATAACAGAAATCACAGTTCAAAACAGATACCAGGAGGAATGAGGGCCCTGCTCGCAAGCTTACAAACTATGAGGAAAAGGGGAGACACGAGAGGTGGATGGTGACAAGTGCTTTCGTTATTTGCACCGGCCATAGTGTAAGGCTCGGGTGTTCATGTAAAGCTGCATGAACCAGTTAACTGCCTAAGTATGTAGCAGTACAGACACAGAGTGCTATTAACTGCATAAAGTGTATGAGAACATGATGCGAGGAACCTGATTATGTGTTTTGTTTTTTGTTTTTTATTATTAGGCCACACAGGGATAGTTAGGTTAATGCGTTGAGGCAGTAGGCCAGTCTGAACAAATGCATTTTTAGGGTACGCTTAAAACTGTGGGGATTGGGGATTAATCGTATTAACCTAGGTAGTGCATTCCAAAGAATCGGCGCAGCACGTGTAAAGTCTTGGAGACGGGAGTGGGAGGTTCTGATTATTGAGGATGCTAACCTGAGGTCATTAGTGGAGCGGAGGGCACGGGTAGGGTGGTAGACTGAGACCAGAGAGGAGATATAGGGTGGTGCTGAGCCATGGAGTGCTTTGTGGATGAGGGTAGTAGTTTTGTACTGGATTCTGGAGTGGATGGGTAGCCAGTGTAATGACTGGCACAAGGTAGAGGCATCGGTGTAACGGTTGGTGAGGAATATGATCCTGGCAGCAGCATTCAGGACAGATTGGAGCGGGGAGAGTTTGGTAAGAGGGAGGCCGATTAGTAGAGAGTTACAATAGTTACAATTATATCATAATATGAGCAAAGTACAATGATGGTAAAGTACAAGTCTCCCTTAAAGGAATTACATGAGACCAAAATAAAAGGGTCTGTTCATTTCAGAAAGAGCTCCATCCTTTCCGTGGAAATAAAGGGATCTCAATTGCAGGATGATGTTTTCTTTATTTACACTTTAAAAGTGTCTGGAACATAAGTATTGCAACAGTTTTATACAAATATATTATGTTATATCAAATATAAGATGCTTATGGTTTGTGCGTCAGCTGTTATAGGCATGTGCCATTGGCTTATTGTGGTGACTTCCACCATGATTGGCCAAGGCATCAGGCAGTCATGGCACATGTACAGAAAAGATGGCAGCAATAACCGTGTAGTGCTTCTTACAGAATCTCACCAGTGCCCTTCTGCCTCCTTCCGCCTCCTTAAATACTTCATATACGTGGTTACAGCTGTGACCTTGGCATGCGCAGTACCTTTCTGCCTCCTTCCGCCTCCATAAATACTTCATATATGCGGTTACAGCTGTGACCTTGGCATGCACAGTACCTTTCTGCCTCCTTCCTCCTCCTTAAATACTTCATGTATGCGGTTACAGCTGTGACCTTGGCATTAACAGTACCCTTTTGCCTCCTTCCTCCTCCTTAAATACTTCATATACTCGGTTACAGCTGTGACCTTGGCATGCACAATACCTTTCTGCCTCCTTATATACTTCATATACGCGGTTACAGCTGTGACCTTGGCATGCACAGTACCTTTCTGCCTCCTCCTTATATACTTCATATACACGGTTACAGCTGTGACCTTGGCATGCACAGTACCTTTCTGCCTCCTTCCTCCTCCATAAATACTTCATATATGTATAGTATAGTGGTTCCCACATAGTCCTCCATGCACTATAATGGGCCCCTCATAGTCCTCTATACAGTATAATGGCCCCACATAGTCCCCACCGTCATGAGCCAAATATAATCAACCTGGGGGCCAGATTTGTCCGCGGGCCATCATTTGACATGTGTACTCTAGAAGGATAATATGAAGAAATATATAACTAATAACTCATATAACTTTATTCTAGGTTCCCTATTTTATTCCGGACACCCCGAGTGCCAGGACTGATCTGGCTGCACAGTATACAACAATTGGCCGGATGGACCAAGGTTAGTTATGTGCCATATTTTGTACAAGAATTCAATGATTTGCAAATTTCCTATAGCCATATGTGTTCTCAATAGAACATAGCACACAGATCAGAAAGTAAAGATTAGACATTTTACCCTTAGTGCTGGTTGTGTACTGCATGTGACAATAATCTAATCCAAGCCCAGCTACCTACATCAAGTATGCCAAAAGCATGTAGGAAAATGTTATGGTCTCATAAAAAGTTTTTGCCCATAATTCCAAAAGGTATGTTTCGCACAAAGCCAAAACTGTGCACCCCCAAAAGCATACCATACCTACAATGAAGCATGGTGGGGGCAACGTTATTCTTTTGCGTTATTTTTTAGAAGGTGGAACTGAGGCTTTAGTCAAGGTGGAGGGAATTATGAACAGTTCTAAATATCAGTCAATTTTGCATCAAAACCTTCAGGCCTCTGCTAAAATGCTGAACATGATAAATTTTCAGCACGACAACAACTCTAAGCAAATCTCCAAGTCCGCAAAAGAATGATCGATGAACAAGGTGGCGCTATAAAGTTCAAGAGTTCAAGTCATCTTCCCCTCTGAAGAGGCAATTTGCATACTCCTGTTTATGGACATGGGAAATGTGTTTGATCTTTTTTTTTAACTTTGTTTATTGAAACTATACATAAGAACAAAGTTTTGGAATTGCCCATCTCTGAATCCACTTGAATGTTTGTGGGTTTACCTGAAGAGGGCTCTGTACACAGCAGATGCCTTTGCAATCTGACAGATATGGAGCTACTGCAAGGAAGAGTAGGCAAAGATTGACCATTCTAGATTGGCCATGCTAATAGACTCCTACCCCAAAACACTGAATTCTGTCATAAATTCATAGTTTACTTCAACAAAGTATTTAACCTCTTTGCGACATCTGCACGTACATGAACGACGCAAGTCAGAAGCAGGTGTATGGAGTGGGTTGACTCGGTGAGCCCGCCCCATACCCGGCAGGTGATGGCTATTACAGCCAAGACCCAATCGCGGATGAATAAGTGCTAAAATAATAAAACAAACTGGACAAGTTGGGTATCGCCGTTATCGTATTAATGAGACGCATACTGCAGAATTGTTTGTTTTTTTCACAATTTCACGGCACTTGGAATTTTTTCCCTTTTTCCAGTACTCAATATAGAAAATTGAATGGTGTCATTCAAAAGTACAACTCGTCCCACATGGACAGAAAAATAAGGAGTTATGGCTCTGGGAAGAAGGGGAGGAAAAACCAAAGACAGAAATTTGCCACGTAGTGAAGGGGTTAAGGATGTACATATTTATACAACAGCAAATAGATAATGGCTGCACTCAAGTTTATTGTGCTAAAGCAAGGAAATGTGCAATACATGAAATGTGAACAGCATAATGGCTTGTGAAATTTATGAAAAAACACATGAGATTTTTAGCACAAAATTTGGCCAAATATTGTGAGCCCATTCACCAAACGTCAAGGTAATCTCAGATCGAATGGGTAACTAACCTGTCTGCCTAGTGTGAACTCTTACCTATGGCTAATAAAATGGTAAAGCCTGTATTTATAGAGGAGGTTAGAACCAACTGTGTTTGGATGTAGTTAAAATCACAGCATGGTGAAGGGCGGGGCGTTCAAGTCAGAAAAAGCAATACATAGTAAATATAGAAAAACTGACTGAACAGCCATCTAGTCTGAACTGGTGCATAACCAAAAAGTCTTACATAGCAAATAGATAATGGCTGCACTCAAGTTTATTGTGCTAAAGCAAGGAAATGTGCAATACATGAAATGTGAACAGCATAATGGCTTGTGAAATTTATGAAAAAACACATGAGATTTTTAGCACAAAATTTGGCCAAATATTGTGAGCCCATTCACCAAACGTCAAGGTAATCTCAGATCGAATGGGTAACTAACCTGTCTGCCTAGTGTGAACACTTACCTATGGCTAATAAAATGGTAAAGCCTGTATTTATAGAGGAGGTTAGAACCAACTGTGTTTGGATGTAGTTAAAATCACAGCATGGTGAAGGGCGGGGCGTTCAAGTCAGAAAAAGCAATACATAGTAAATATAGAAAAACTGACTGAACAGCCATCTAGTCTGAACTGGTGCATAACCAAAAAGTCTTACATAGCAAATAGATAATGGCTGCACTCAAGTTTATTGTGCTAAAGCAAGGAAATGTGCAATACATGAAATGTGAACAGCATAATGGCTTGTGAAATTTATGAAAAAACACATGAGATTTTTAGCACAAAATTTGGCCAAATATTGTGAGCCCATTCACCAAACGTCAAGGTAATCTCAGATCGAATGGGTAACTAACCTGTCTGCCTAGTGTGAACACTTACCTATGGCTAATAAAATGGTAAAGCCTGTATTTATAGAGGAGGTTAGAACCAACTGTGTTTGGATGTAGTTAAAATCACAGCATGGTGAAGGGCGGGGCGTTCAAGTCAGAAAAAGCAATACATAGTAAATATAGAAAAACTGACTGAACAGCCATCTAGTCTGAACTGGTGCATAACCAAAAAGTCTTACATAGCAAATAGATAATGGCTGCACTCAAGTTTATTGTGCTAAAGCAAGGAAATGTGCAATACATGAAATGTGAACAGCATAATGGCTTGTGAAATTTATGAAAAAACACATGAGATTTTTAGCACAAAATTTGGCCAAATATTGTGAGCCCATTCACCAAACGTCAAGGTAATCTCAGATCGAATGGGTAACTAACCTGTCTGCCTAGTGTGAACACTTACCTATGGCTAATAAAATGGTAAAGCCTGTATTTATAGAGGAGGTTAGAACCAACTGTGTTTGGATGTAGTTAAAATCACAGCATGGTGAAGGGCGGGGCGTTCAAGTCAGAAAAAGCAATACATAGTAAATATAGAAAAACTGACTGAACAGCCATCTAGTCTGAACTGGTGCATAACCAAAAAGTCTTACATAGCAAATAGATAATGGCTGCACTCAAGTTTATTGTGCTAAAGCAAGGAAATGTGCAATACATGAAATGTGAACAGCATAATGGCTTGTGAAATTTATGAAAAAACACATGAGATTTTTAGCACAAAATTTGGCCAAATATTGTGAGCCCATTCACCAAACGTCAAGGTAATCTCAGATCGAATGGGTAACTAACCTGTCTGCCTAGTGTGAACACTTACCTATGGCTAATAAAATGGTAAAGCCTGTATTTATAGAGGAGGTTAGAACCAACTGTGTTTGGATGTAGTTAAAATCACAGCATGGTGAAGGGCGGGGCGTTCAAGTCAGAAAAAGCAATACATAGTAAATATAGAAAAACTGACTGAACAGCCATCTAGTCTGAACTGGTGCATAACCAAAAAGTCTTACATAGCAAATAGATAATGGCTGCACTCAAGTTTATTGTGCTAAAGCAAGGAAATGTGCAATACATGAAATGTGAACAGCATAATGGCTTGTGAAATTTATGAAAAAACACATGAGATTTTTAGCACAAAATTTGGCCAAATATTGTGAGCCCATTCACCAAACGTCAAGGTAATCTCAGATCGAATGGGTAACTAACCTGTCTGCCTAGTGTGAACACTTACCTATGGCTAATAAAATGGTAAAGCCTGTATTTATAGAGGAGGTTAGAACCAACTGTGTTTGGATGTAGTTAAAATCACAGCATGGTGAAGGGCGGGGCGTTCAAGTCAGAAAAAGCAATACATAGTAAATATAGAAAAACTGACTGAACAGCCATCTAGTCTGAACTGGTGCATAACCAAAAAGTCTTACATAGCAAATAGATAATGGCTGCACTCAAGTTTATTGTGCTAAAGCAAGGAAATGTGCAATACATGAAATGTGAACAGCATAATGGCTTGTGAAATTTATGAAAAAACACATGAGATTTTTAGCACAAAATTTGGCCAAATATTGTGAGCCCATTCACCAAACGTCAAGGTAATCTCAGATCGAATGGGTAACTAACCTGTCTGCCTAGTGTGAACACTTACCTATGGCTAATAAAATGGTAAAGCCTGTATTTATAGAGGAGGTTAGAACCAACTGTGTTTGGATGTAGTTAAAATCACAGCATGGTGAAGGGCGGGGCGTTCAAGTCAGAAAAAGCAATACATAGTAAATATAGAAAAACTGACTGAACAGCCATCTAGTCTGAACTGGTGCATAACCAAAAAGTCTTACATAGCAAATAGATAATGGCTGCACTCAAGTTTATTGTGCTAAAGCAAGGAAATGTGCAATACATGAAATGTGAACAGCATAATGGCTTGTGAAATTTATGAAAAAACACATGAGATTTTTAGCACAAAATTTGGCCAAATATTGTGAGCCCATTCACCAAACGTCAAGGTAATCTCAGATCGAATGGGTAACTAACCTGTCTGCCTAGTGTGAACACTTACCTATGGCTAATAAAATGGTAAAGCCTGTATTTATAGAGGAGGTTAGAACCAACTGTGTTTGGATGTAGTTAAAATCACAGCATGGTGAAGGGCGGGGCGTTCAAGTCAGAAAAAGCAATACATAGTAAATATAGAAAAACTGACTGAACAGCCATCTAGTCTGAACTGGTGCATAACCAAAAAGTCTTACATAGCAAATAGATAATGGCTGCACTCAAGTTTATTGTGCTAAAGCAAGGAAATGTGCAATACATGAAATGTGAACAGCATAATGGCTTGTGAAATTTATGAAAAAACACATGAGATTTTTAGCACAAAATTTGGCCAAATATTGTGAGCCCATTCACCAAACGTCAAGGTAATCTCAGATCGAATGGGTAACTAACCTGTCTGCCTAGTGTGAACACTTACCTATGGCTAATAAAATGGTAAAGCCTGTATTTATAGAGGAGGTTAGAACCAACTGTGTTTGGATGTAGTTAAAATCACAGCATGGTGAAGGGCGGGGCGTTCAAGTCAGAAAAAGCAATACATAGTAAATATAGAAAAACTGACTGAACAGCCATCTAGTCTGAACTGGTGCATAACCAAAAAGTCTTACATAGCAAATAGATAATGGCTGCACTCAAGTTTATTGTGCTAAAGCAAGGAAATGTGCAATACATGAAATGTGAACAGCATAATGGCTTGTGAAATTTATGAAAAAACACATGAGATTTTTAGCACAAAATTTGGCCAAATATTGTGAGCCCATTCACCAAACGTCAAGGTAATCTCAGATCGAATGGGTAACTAACCTGTCTGCCTAGTGTGAACACTTACCTATGGCTAATAAAATGGTAAAGCCTGTATTTATAGAGGAGGTTAGAACCAACTGTGTTTGGATGTAGTTAAAATCACAGCATGGTGAAGGGCGGGGCGTTCAAGTCAGAAAAAGCAATACATAGTAAATATAGAAAAACTGACTGAACAGCCATCTAGTCTGAACTGGTGCATAACCAAAAAGTCTTACATAGCAAATAGATAATGGCTGCACTCAAGTTTATTGGTTTATACAACCACATTGTTTTAGTTCTTTATTTTTATTTTTCCACCCAAACAAATTTCAGTTTTTCAATTGAATTGGGCACATTATAGGTGACATTAAAGGTTGGAAAAGGCTCTGGAATGATTCTTCTTGGTATGAGATATATATATATATATATATATATATATATATATATATATATATATATATATATATATATATATATATACATATACATATACATATACATATATATATATATATATATATATATATATATATATATATATATATATAATCGTCTAAGGGGCGCTTCCGTCTGTTTGTCTGTCACGGAAATCCCAAGTCGCTGATTGACCGCTAAGTCATCTGGGTAATTTCGCAATGCATCACTGGGACGCTGGAGGGTGAGTATATAACTATTTTTTATTTTAATTCTTTTTTTAACAGAGATATGGTGCCCACACTGCTGTATACTACGTGGGCTGTTATATACTGCGTGACTGATATATACTACGTGGGCAGTGTTATATACTGCGTGGCCTGTGTTATATACTGCGTGGGCTGTGTTATATACTACGTGGGCTGTGTTATATACTACGTAGCTGCTATATACTACGTGGCTGCTATATACTATGTGGGTGCTATATACCACGTGGCTGTGCTATATACTATGTGACTGCTACATACTACGTGGCTGTGCTATATACTATGTGACTGCTACATACTACGTGGCTGTGCTATTTACTACGTGGCTGTGCTATATACTACGTGGCTGTGCTATATACTACTTGGCTCTGCTATATACTACGTGGCTGTCTGTGTTATATAGTGCGTGGGCTGTGTTATATACTACGTGGCTGCTATATACTACATGGCTGCTATATACCACGTGGCTGTGCTATATACTATGTAGCTGCTACATACTATGTGGCTGCTATATACTACGTGGCTGTGCTATATACTACGTGGCTGTGCTATATACTACGTGGCTCTGCTATATACTACGTGGCTGTCTGTTATATAGTACGTGGGCTGTGTTTATATACTATGGCTGTGCTATATACTACGTGGCTGTGTTATATACTGCGTGGCCTGTGTTATTTACTGCGTGGGCTGTGTTATATACTACGTGGGCTGTGTTATATACTACGTAGCTGCTATATACTACGTGGCTGCTATATACTATGTGGGTGCTATATACCACGTGGCTGTGCTATATACTATGTGACTGCTACATACTACGTGGCTGTGCTATATACTATGTGACTGCTACATACTACGTAGCTGTGCTATATACTATGTGACTGCTACATACTACGTGGCTGTGCTATATACTACGTGGCTGTGCTATATACTACGTGGCTGTGCTATATACTACTTGGCTCTGCTATATACTACGTGGCTGTCTGTGTTATATACTGCGTGGGCTGTGTTATATACTACGTGGCTGCTATATACTACATGGCTGCTATATACCACGTGGCTGTGCTATATACTATGTAGCTGCTACATACTATGTGGCTGCTATATACTACGTGGCTGTGCTATATACTACGTGGCTGTGCTATATACTACGTGGCTCTGCTATATACTACGTGGCTGTCTGTTATATAGTACGTGGGCTGTGTTTATATACTATGTGGCTGTGCTATATACTATGTGGCTGTGTTATATACTACGTGGCTGTCCTACATACTACGTGGCTGTGCTATATACTACGTGGCTGTGCTATATACTATATGGCTGCTATATACTATGTGGCTGCTATATACTACGTGGCTGCTATATACTACGTGGCTGTGCTATATACTACGTGGCTGTGCTATATACTACGTGGCTCTGCTATACACTACGTGGCTCTGCTATATACTACGTGGCTGTCTGTGTTATATAGTACGTGGGCTGTGTTTATATACTATGTGGCTGTGCTATATACTACATGGCTGTGCTATATACTACGTGGCTGTGCTATATACTACGTGGCTGTCCTATATACTACGTGGCTGTGCTATATACTATGTGGCTGCTATATACTATGTGGCTGCTATATACTATGTGGCTGCTATATACTATGTGGCTGCTATATACTACGTGGCTGTGCTATATACTACGTGGCTGTGCTATATACTACGTGGCTGTGCTATATACTACATACTACATGGCTGTGCTATATACTGCATGGCTGTGTTATATACTACGTGGCTGTACTATATCCTGTGCCCTGAACCCCCCGACATCCTGCGACCAATCAGCGACAGACGCAGTTCAGCCGCGAATGGACGCTGGATTTAAACCACGCTTCGCTGATCGGCCAGCCGGGCACGACCAATCAGCGATATTGCCGCACAATTTAATCCCCACTCACAGCGCGACGTACATACATACATACGTACATACATACATACATACATACATACATACATACATACATACATATTCTAGAATACCCGATGCGTTAGAATCGGGCCACCATCTAGTGTGTGTGTGTGTGTGTGTGTGTGTGTGTGTGTGTGTGTGTGTGTACACACACACACACACACACACACACACACACACACACACACGCGCACACACACTACAGACCAAAAGTTTGGACACACCTCATTTAAAGGTTTTTCTGTATTTTCATGACTATGAAAATTGTACATTCACACTGAAGGCATCAAAACTATGAATTAACACATGTGGAATTATATACTTAACAAAAAAGTGTGCAACAACTGAAAATATGTCTTATATTCTAGGTTCTTCAAAGTAGCCACCTTTTGCTTTGATGACTGCTTTGCACAGATATACAGCTCTGGCAAAAATTAAGAGACCACTGCCAAATGTTCAGTTTGTCTGATTTTTCTCTTTATAGGTATATTTTTGAGTAAAATGTTAATTGTTCTTTTATTCTATAAATTTCTGACAACATGACTCTGAATTTCCAAGCAATAAATTTTGTATTTTTTTTCTGAAAAAGAAAAATGGTTGAAATTAAAAAAAAACAAAACAGTGCTTTCAGACCTCAAATAATGCAAAGAAAACAAGTTCATAATCATTTAGAAACAACAATACTAATGTTTTAACTCAGGAAGAGTTCAGAAATCAATATTTTGTGGAATAACCATGATTTTTAATCACAGCTTTTATGCGTCTTGGCATGCTTTCCTCCAGTCTTTCACAGTGGTTTTGGCACAAAAATTAACCAGTTCTTTTTTAGATGGCTTGTGACTATCCAAGATTCTCTTGATTACATTGCAGAGGTTTTCAATGGGGTTCAGGGCTGGAGATTGGGCAGGCCATGACAGGGTTTTGATGTGTTGGCCTCTTAATTTTTGCCAGAGATGTGTATATATAACTCCCAAGTAAATTAAGCTTCTGTGAAATATCACTGTCCACTTAAGAAGCAACACTGTTTGACAATCAATTTCACATGCTGTTGTGCAAATGGAATAGACAACAGATGGAAATTATTGGCAATTATCAAGACACATTCAATAAAGGAGTAGTTCTGCAAGTGGGGACCACAGACTACATCTCCGTACCAAAGTTTTCTGGCTGATGTTTTGGTCACTTTTGAATGTTGGTTGTGCTTTCACCCTTGTGGCAGCATGAGACGGACTCTACAACCTACACAAATGGCTCAGGTAGTGCAGCTTTTCCAGGATGGCACATCAGTTCAAGCTGTGGCAAGGTTTGCTGTGTCAGCGTAGTGTCCAGAGGCTGAAGGCGCTACCAGGAGACAGTCCAGTACACCAGGAGACGTGGAGGGGGGCAACAACTCAGTAGCAGGACCGCTACCTTAGCCTTTGTTCAAGGAGAAACAGGAGGAGCACTACCAGAGCCCTGCAAAATGACCTCCAGCAGGCCACAAATGTGTATGTGTCTGCACAAACGGTTAGAAACGGACTCCATGAGGATGATCTGAGTGCCCGATGTCCACAGACGGGGGTTGTGCTCACAGTCCACCGTGCAGGATGCTTGGCATTTGCCACAGAACACCAGGATTGGTAAATTCGCCACTGGCGTCCTGTGCTCTTCACAGATGAAAGAAAGTTCACACTGAGCACATGTGACAGAGTCTGGAGATGCTGTGGAGAACGATCTGCTGCCTGCAACATCCTTCAGCATGACCGGTTTGGCAGTGGTAATGGTATGGGGTGGCATTTCTTTGGAGGGCCGCACAGCCCTCCATGTGCTTGCCAGAGGTAGCCTGACTGCCATTAGGTACCGAGATGAGATCCTCAGACCCCTTGTGAGAACATATGCTTGTGCGGTTGGCCCTGGGTTCCTCCTAATGTAGGACAATGCCAGACCTCATGTGGCTGGAGTGTGTCAGCAGTTCCTGCAAGATGAAGGCATTGAAGCTATGGACTGGCCCGCCCGTTCCCCAGACCTGAATCTGATTGAACACATCTGGGACCTCATGTATCGCACCATCCACCAACGTCACGTTGTACCACAGACTGTCCAGAAGTTGGCGGATGCTTTAGTCCAGGTCTGGGAGGAGATCCCTCAGGAGACCATCTGCCAGGAGCATACCCAGGCGTTGTAGGGAGATCATACAGGCACGTGGAGGCCACACACACTACTGAGCATCATTTCCTTGTCTTGAGGCATTTCCACTGAAGTTGGATCAGCCTGTAACTTCATTTTCCACTTTGATTTTGAGCATCATTCCAACTCCAAACCTCCCTGGGATATTAGTTGTGATTTACATTGATCATTTTTAGGTTTTATTGTTCTCAACACATTCCACTATGTAATGAATAAATATTTACAACTGGAATATTTCATTCAGTGATATCTAGGATGTGAGATTTTAGTGTTCCCTTTATTTTTTGAGCAGTGTATAATAAAATAAAAAATTGGTATTTTATCGGGTGTGTAGACATTTTATATCCGTGTATGTCTATATTTTTATATGATTATATAGTACAATCACTGGAGATGGGAGAATTGATTCGCATGGCATTGGTCCATCAGTGAGGTCAGTTACCTGTGAACACTGGACTGGAGTTCCACAAATCTTTTACCTCCTGCCTTTTCCTTTCATTAGCCAGACATCGCATGTGCGTCACACCATAATGATGACATTATACCAGCCTGGCTAATCGAAAGAAGAACCAGGAATGCCGGGAGGTAAGGAGATTCTCATGTCTCCCATCATGCAAATGGATTTTCTCATTTCTAGGAATCCTTGATCTTCTTTTCTCTAGTTTTCTTTCTGCAATTTAGGATTTCTTTCCCACGGGTCAGGAGAACTAGCTTCATTCACATGAGTCATGAGACTTCTTAATATCAAAGATTACATTTATAATTCAGACATCAGAGTTTTCTGTTTCTTTTTTATCTGAATTTAGAACATGCCATTTTCAACATTTTGAAATGGTGGAAAACAGGATTGGCACACAAAGTTTATTTTTTTAATAGAAATTTTCAATGCAAAACCAATACTTAAGACCTTCCCACCCTGCTAAATTTTCATTTTTCCTCTGTCTTTCAAGAGCCATAACTTTTTTATACTTCTGAGAACATAGCCTTATGAGGGCTTGGTTTTTTTGGAAGAAGGTGCAGTTCTGACTGATATTACACATTTTATTATTATTATTATTATTATTATTATTATTATTTACTTATATAGAGCCATTAATTCCATGGTGCTGTACATGAGAAGGGGTTACATCAAAATACAAATATCACTTACAGTAAACAAACTAACAATGACAGACTGGTATAGAGGGAAGAGGACCCTGCCCTTGCGGGTTTACATTCTACAGGATTATTGGGAAGGACACAGTAGGTCAGGTGTTGCAGTAGCTCTGATGGTGTTGAGGTGGCCGTGTGGTCATTACAGACTGTAAGCTTCTTTGAAGAGGTGGGTTTCTTTTGAAGGATCCAAATGTGGTGGATAACCGGACGTGTTGGGGCACAGAATTCCAGATGATGGGGGATATTCAGGAGAAGTCTTGGAGGCGATTGGGTGAGGAGCGAATAAGCGTGGAGGAGTGAAGGAGATCTTGGGATGACCGGAGATTACGTGAGGGAAGATATTGAGAGATTAGTTTGGAAATATAAGGAGGAGAAAAGTTATGGATGGCTTTGTAGGTCAGTGTTAGTAGTTTAAACTGGATATGCTGGGAAATTGGGAGCCAGTGAAGGGATTTACAAAGAGGGGAAACAGGAGTGTAGCGAGGAGAGAGATTAATTAATCGGGCAAGAGTTAAGGATGGACTGGATGGGTCCGAGAGTGTTAGAAGGTAGGCCACAAAGGAAGATGTTACAGTTACAGTAGTTGAGGTGGGAGATGATTAGGGCATGCACAAGCATTTTGGTAGAGTGAGGGTTGAGGAAAGGACTGATTCTGGAAATATTTTTGAGCTGGAGGCGACAGAAGGTGGCGAGAGCTTGGATGTGCAGTTTGAAGGACAGGGCAGAGTGAAGGGTTACTCCGAGGCAGCGGACAGGGGAAAGTGTGATTTCATTTGTTTTGATATAGATCAGATAGGGAAGATATGCGAGATGGAGGAAAGATAATTAGTTCAGATTAGTCCACATTGAGCTTGGGGAAGCGAGAGGAGAAGGAGGATATGGCTGATAGATACTCTGGGATTCTGGAGAGCAGAGAGGTGATATCTGGGCCAGAAAGGTAGATCTGAGTGTCATCAGCATATAGATGGTACTGGAAGCCATAAGACCTTATGAGTTGTCCCAGGCCGAGTGGATAGATTAAGAAGAGTAAGGGTCCTAGGACAGAGCCTTGAGGGACACCAACAGAGAGAGGGCGAGATGAAGATGTAGTATGGGAGTAGGAAACGCTAAATGTGTGGTTGGTAAGGTGTGAGGAGATCCAAGATAGGGCAAGGTCTTTGACTCCAAAGGAAGAGAGGATCCGTAGTAGGAGACAGTGGTCAACTGTGTCGAAGGCAGAGGACAGGTCTAGAAGGAGGACTATAGAGAATTGTCTGTTAGCAAGTCGTTAGTAACTTTGGTCAGGGCACTCTCAGTGGAATGGTGGGGATGGAAGCCAGATTGTAGGTTGTTGAAGAGAGAAATGCAAAGTGAGAGGAAAGTTCAGCATGTACGTGCTGCTCAAGGAGTTTGGAAGCAAATGGGAGCAAAGATATGGGGCGATAGCTGGACATAGCGCTTGGGTCAAGGGATGGCACTTATAATGTATTGTACTAAAAACAACAGCGAAAAAAAAATCTATATTATCTATGTAGAGTGAAATTTTCACCATTATCTCCCTGTTTTATTTTTTTTTATGGTGTTCACTGTGTTGTAAAAAAAAAAAAAAGACCCAATAACCTTATTCTCTAGGTTACGAAAAACTTTAAGAAAGTATTTCCCATGTTATTTTCTGAGACTCAAAACTTTTTTTTTATTTGTTCTGTGAAGGCTTGTTTGTTTGGGGTACATATGACTTTTTTGTTATTTTTATTACGCTTTTGGCAAAGTGAGATGACCAAAAATGCTAATTTCTTTTTACTTTTACGTGTTCACTATTCGACATTTTACAACAGGATACGGCGGTACCACATATGCCTTTTGTAGTTTCATCAGAGGACTTAAAGCTATGATTGACTAAAGGGGTGTTCCCATCTCCAAGATCCTATCCCAATATGTAGTAGGTGTTTAAAATAATATTAGTAAATACCTCCAAATAGAAAATCAGAAAAACTATTCTATATTTCTAGATCTCTTTTCTCATGTGCAGGCATTGCAGGACTTTAGGTATCCATGGTTGCGACCACTAGCAACTAGCTGTCACTATATCAGGGGCTGTCACCATGGATACCTAAGGTCCTGCAATGCCTGCACATGAGGAAAAAGACATAGCGAATAAGAAAAACTATACTGCATTTCTATTTGGAGGTATTTGCTAATATTATTATTACACCTACTACATATTGGGACAGGATCTTGGACATGTGAATACCCCTTTAGAGACTTGTACAATACACTGCAACACTTCAGTATTGCAGTCTTTTGTAAAATTAGCCATCTCTTATGAAGCCAGGCCACAGACGAGGCTTCATAGGAGCCCCAACATTACTGGCATCTTGCAGCCTAGTTGTGGGGGAGCCAATGGGTGACAGAGAGACCCTCCTCTAACCCTGTCTCCCACCACGTAGATGCTGCTGTCACGATTGACAGTGGCACCTAAGGGATTAGCTTCAGTTAAAGATAGGTCTCTGATAGGTTTTTTTTTTTTAGTCTTAATTTCACATATACAATAGTGTTGGCATATGAAGAATGATAAGGTCACATATTTTAGCCACTTCTTAGATTTATAACCCTCTTGCAGTCAAAAAATAAAGTTACAAAAGATGGTCAAAACTACTTGCTGTGCAAATGTTCATTGTTTTTAACGTTTATTCAGCTTTTATTCAGGAACTTTCCAGGTGCAATCTTCCTGAATAGGGTGCCTTGTACGTGTTCCTCAAAAGTGGCCATACAGACCAGTGATCCAAATGTTTGTCTGCCAGCACTATCTCCCTACTCTCCCCCCCCCATACATGCGCATGCTCAACACAATAGTGTGTGTGTTCTGTATGGAGAGTAGAGGGACGCTTCTACCAGTTATTTGTTTTTCATAGGAAAAAAGGGATTGGGCAAAGAAATTCAATATGTCCAAGCAATGGGAGACTCAGAAAGCCAGTTCTGCAGAAATCAATGAGTCCAGACTTTAATTGCATACATGGAATGTCATACATTCCCAGCACTGGCTCTCTGTAATCTTGCACAGCCTGGAGATGGCAGAATGATAAGTGGCTGTTTCGGTACCATCCACATGTCAGCAATCTATTACCTAATAACTCCATTCCTAGTGATTTCACTTTTCAGCTGCTGTGGACGAATCATCTCTGTTATGTGAATACATTGGTCAGAGAGATTGCATTGTAAAACTCTAACCATCAATTTACCGTTTGTTATTATATTCAAAGTTCTCATTCCAATAACTATATTGTTATTGATATCTGTTCCTGCTTATAATCCACAGGTATTGGCCTTATTCTCAGTGAACTGCACAGTGCGGGACATGAAAATGACACTCTTGTAATATTTTCTTCTGACAACGGCATTCCATTCCCCAATGGACGCACAAACTTGTACTGGTCAGGAAGAGCTGAGCCCATGCTTATTTCTTCTCCTGGTCAACCAAGATGCACTGGAGAAGTCAGTCAGTCCTTTGCTAGTCTGCTTGGTGAGAAACAAGACATTGAACTGTTCATTACATCCTATTATCTATCTATCTACCTAGATATAGAGACAGGTTTATACAGTCCTCAACATTGCAACACTAATAAGTAAAAATCGTGGAATTATGTGAAATCACAGGAGAGATAGATATGTTAACAACATTTTCAAAACACTTCAATTGATACTATATCAAATATGAGCATCACACAGGAAAACACGCACAACATGACATGCTCTCACTGAGGGTATTTATCTGTTTGAGGAATATTCTGCCACATTGAATGCATTTGGGCACACAGATCATCAAGATCTGCTGCTGGCGTCTCCTTTTACAATTGAACAAAGAAGATATGGCCTGGGATTGTGACATTGAAAAACCGCTCCTAGGATACTTTCTAGAGATAGCTATACTACTAACTCCACGAACAAAGCAATGTAACCCCAATCTGTTAGAGTACTTGGAATGAAGACTAAAGGTGTTTGGCTTCGGTACATTAATCCTGGAAGTATGCCCATACCCTCGTGAAGGCCTCTTCATGGCGTTGCCCACGCGGTATCCAGACCAATCTCTGTCTTTCATTGCATCCAAGACTTCCATTCCAGTCTTTATTGCTGTGTTGTTCTCCACCCTGATGACTTTTGAGCGCAATGGCAAGAGATCAATGTAATAGGTAAACCTGGATGTCTAGCTCAGCCCAAAGATGTGCAAATGCCTTCTCAAGGTTTGTGCAGGCTCTGTTTGATGCCTTAGATTTGTTATGTGTCGCCCAATTTCACTGGCAGTACAGAAAAAAAGTAAAAGGAGCTGGAAGATTTTCATGCCAAATTGCTTTCAGCGAGGTAGAACATTCCTCAGACAACCATTAATAACCTCATTGATAGTTAGCCAAAGTGTGGTGCTCATATTCAATACTGTATAGAGAAAATGTTCAATTTTTTCATCCTTTACATTATCATTAACATATCCATCAATCCTGTGATTTCTATAGCTCCCTGACTTCTCCTCCTTGGTGTTGCAGTTTTAATGTTGAGGAGAGTATATTACCAATCTTTCTAGCGGTTGTTAATCCTGGGGAACCTTTTGGGCTTCGTGGATGGCTGTTATAAACTAGCATTTAGGAAATCATAATGTTTCTTATTCTTCTTTTGCTCAGATATCACACCAACGGTTCTACACTGGTTCTCCATTCCATATCCTGATTACAAGCTATTTGGAAAGGGTGTAAAACTTACCGGAAAGTCACTTCTTTCTGTTCTGGAGGCTGAACAGCCGTGGACCACCGTGTTTGGCAGCCAGTCTCATCATGAAATCACTATGTACTATCCGATGAGATCAGTTCAGCACATGCAGTATTTACTCATACACAATCTGAATTTCAAGATGCCCTTCCCCATCGATCAAGATTTTTATGTTTCTCCTACATTTCAAGATTTAATGAATAGAACTACTTCTGGCCAGCCAACAAACTGGTTTAAGACACTTCATAACTATTATTACAGAGATCGATGGGAGCTATATGACCGGTCAAAAGACCTTAATGAGGTAAGGAACATTGCTGGAGATCCAGAATACTATAATGTTTTGCAAACTATGCAAGAAATGCTGCGAAAATGGCAGTGGGAAACATCAGATCCTTGGGTTTGTGCACCTGATGGCGTTCTGGAAGAGAAATTGGACCCACAGTGTAGGCCACTTCATAATGAACTGTAATGTACCAATTGTGGATCTTGACTGATGCTTTCTGAGGAACATATAAACTGATGTTTATCATTTTTATCTATGCAAATCAGGTAATAGAGAGTATTATAATAAAAAAAAAAACCTGTAATAAAAACTAGAACCCTCAATGAATGTATCTAGCTGTGTGGTGAGCACCTTTGAACTCCAAGATGCTTCATAGAAGTTTATAATATAGACTTGTGAAATTAAAAAAAAATCAAATTTTTCACCTCAAAAAAATATTTTGGCCCCAAATTTTTTATGTTCATGAGGGTAACAAATCAAAATTGACCTAAAAAATTGTGCAATTTCTCCTGAGTACACTGATACCCCATGTGTAGTGAAAAACTTCTTCTGAGGCAAGTGCAAAGCTCAGAAGGGAAGAAGCGCCATATTAGATTTCAGATTTTACTGGACTGGTTTGAGGGTGCTGTGTCACATTGGTAGAGCCCGTGACGTGCCAGAACAGCAGAATCCCCCCCATAAGTGACCCCATTTTACAAACTACACTTCTCAGTGAATTCATCTAGGGGTGCAGTGATCATATTGACACCACAGGTGTGTCACCAAATTTTATACCATTGGGCTGTGAAGAAAAAATAATTACATTTTTACTACCAAAATTTATTTTTAGCCCTAGATTTTACATTTTCACAAGGGGAAATGGGAAAAATATTTGTCCCACAATTTCTGCTGAATGTAGACATACCCAATATGTGGCTGTACAGTACTGCTTAGCCACATGGCAAGACTTGGGAGTGACGGAGCACTATTTGCCTCCTGGAGTTCAGATTTACATAGAATAGTTTGCAGACTCTATACACAGAGCCCCTAAATGCTAGAAAAGCAGAATCCTCCCTCAAGTGACCCCATTTTGGAAATTATACCCCTTTGGAAATTTATCTACAGATGTAGTAACTATTTTAACCCCATGGGTGTTTTCCAGAAACAAGAAGCAGTGGATGTTGCTGAGTGAAAATTGCAAACTGCCATTGTAGTGGCCAGTACGTTGTAGTGACCAACTCATGCTCCTGGAGACATGTACCTGTAAATTAAGTGGGCTGTCATCACTATAGAAATGCCAAACATGTTGATGCTAAATGTGATTTTGGCACACTGGGGTTCAGAAAGGAGGGGGCATTTGGATTTGGGAGTGCAGAATTTGCTGAATTTCTTTTAGTGGGCAAGGAGCCACTTCGTTTTTCCAGAGCTTTTGTACTACCATTAATGTGGAAGCCCCCAATATTTCCAATATCAGATAGTGGACCCGAGTGGGAACTTTTTTTGTGGATTGATTTGAAGCCTTTTTTTTTTTTTTTTTTTGCAACATTTTACATAACATTTGGATCACATTTATAATGCGCTCAACACTGAGCACTTACTTTGGGGTTTCCATCTAAATCTCTGAGTGACGTGATTCAGATGAAACCCGAGGTATCCATTTCGTATATTGAGGCTGCAGAGTTACTCTGAGCTCCATCTGGACCCTGTTCAGTGTTGTACTTCTTTTCAGAAGTGCACAAAACTGTGGCAGACCGCGCTTGTATGCACGCCTAAAAAGATGGACAGCACCAGACGGCATCCACAGTGACTCCATCTGCCTCATTATAGAGAATCTTCTGCCTGGGGTTCCATCTGAATCATATATTTCAGAGATTTCTGTGTAAAAACCCCAGTGCAAGCGCTCAGCGGAGAGATCAGAATAAATGTGAGCCTTACTGCTATCTTTGGGAGGCAGAATAAACAAATCAACAGCAGGTGAAAAACATTTTTATTTATTTTTTTTTACTACGTTCCTCATACTGTATAAGTGATTAGACAACTTTATTCTTCAGGTCAGTTCGATTACAGCAGTACCAGATTTATTGTCACACACTAAAAATATGCTTTTTATTGCAAAAACAAGTTTTTTGCAGCACCATATTTTAAGAGCTATGATTTTTCCATACAAATTCATGTGAGGTTTTTTTTTTTTTGCGGGGCGAGTTGATGTTTTTATTGGTACCATTTTCTGAAATTTTTTGATCGCTTACTATTCTGAAGTTTGGGAGGCAGAATGAACTAAAAAACAGGAATTCAGGAATAATTTTTGGGTGAGGGTTTATGCCGTTCCACCTGTGGTCAAATTGATAAGGCAGCTTTATACTTCGGGTCAGTACGATTACAATGACACCACATTTATATATTTTTTTGTTTGTTTTGGCGCATTTACATAACTATTTTATAGAAAAAAAATTTGCATCGCTTTATTCTGAGAGCTATAACTTTTTTTTCCCGCTGATGGAGCTATATGGCGGCTTGTTTTATGCGTGACAATATGACATTTTCAGCTATACCAGTTTTATTCCACTTTTTGTTCAGCGGTATGATAAAGCATCGTGTTTTGTCTCGGTTTTGATTTTGTTTTTACAGTGTTCAGAGGGGTTAACTAGTGGGTCAGTTTTATAGGTCTGGTCATTCCGGACACGGCGATACCAAACGTATTATGTTTTTTTTTCATAAAAATATTTACTTGTGGGTACAATATGTGTAAAATAAAGATATATAATTGTTTATATTATTACTTTGTGATTTTTTTTTTTTTTAATGTTTACACTTTTTTTTTTACTTAGCACTTTTTTACTACGGGACTTTCACTTTCTGCAGTCTGATTGTTGCTATAAAGTATTGCAATGCACAAATAATGCTTTGCTATATAACCTTTAAAACCCTGCAGACACAAATTAGTTAGATCATGCACTGCGCATGATCTACGGTTATTATCTTGCTAGTGCCTGGTGCCCCTTATGTTGTGGTGACGAAATCGGGTCATTATGGCAATGATCGGGTCCCTGTAATGACGTCACGGGGGCACCGATTGGAAGGTAGCGGGGGCTTCCTCCCTCTGTCTGCCTTCTGAATGCTGCAATCCCATAATTTAGGGCGTTAAAGTGCACCGCTCCTGGCACTGAGTGCCAGTTGTCTGCTGTCAGAATCAGCTGACACCCGGTGGAGAACGCACACGCACAGCCCCTGTGAGTGCAAAATTGCCTGGATGTATCCATATGTCCAAGGTTGGTAACTACCTACTGACTTGAACATATGGATATGTGCAAGGTCATGAAGCCTCTTCGGGCTTTCAGAAAAGGTGTGTATATACTGACAGGCCATGTGACATTTATATTGCGCACAGGTGGGCTTCCTTTCTCTAAGCATGGGACATATGCACATGCCAATTTATAGTTATTTGATCCCTAAATTTTTATCTCTACACTTTACCAAGTTAGATTATGTAATGCTAATGCATCACACCCAAATAGAATTACAAAAATATTTAACCACTTTGTAATGTAACAAAATGGGTAAGAAGCTAAGGGGGTGAATACTTTCACAAGCCACTGCATAGGTAGAGTCGTTCTTGAGCCAGGCAACTGATTTACTTGTTCAGTTATATTCTAATTGTAAATGCAAATATATTTTGTAATTTTGTTTCCTTAATGCAATAAAAACTATTTTTTTTAATTTTCGTATGTTGCATCATTGTTTTTGCATGCCTGTTTTTATTATTATCATTGTTTATTATTAGAGCATCCTTAATTCCAAGGTATGCAAAACACAAATATATATCACAATGAACAATATAACAGTGACAGACTGGAACAGAAGGTGAGAAGAACCTGCCCTTGCGGTTTTATAGTCTACAGGATAATGGAGAAAGAGACAGTAGGTTGGGGGTTGCAGCAGCTCGGGTTGTGGTGAGGTGGCAGCGGAGTCATTACAAGCTGCATTCTGAATGTTGGAGACAATTGGGCATGTTGGGGTACAGAATTCCAGATGGTTGCGGATCCTTTGGAGAAGTCTTGGAAGGCGTTTGAGTGAAGAGTGTACGAGAGTGGAAGAGAGTAGGAGATCTTGTGAAAACTGGAGATTACGTGCAGGAATACCATATATCTGGAGATTAGTTCGTACATACAGTGGCATGTAAAAGTTTGGGCACTACTGGTCAAAATTACTGTTATTGTAAGGGGCGTGGCTAGCATCAGGAGGAGCAGGACACACTCTCCTTGTGCTCAACTGATAGATCTTGCAATCTAATCAATCCGAGGGTTTTGTGGACTCATCCATACACCTAGAGGCAAAGCACGTCTGCCTCTGGACCCTAGAGTCGTTGATTGATCATATTGACCGCATATTTACACTCTAGGCCCGCTGGAAATCTGAGGCCTGCAAACAGGCCTGAAGCCTGACAGGAGAGAATACGGCCCACCACTCGCCTGTGGACCTGCCGAACCTCATCCTCCTATTAAAGAAAACCGAATTCAGTGAGGCAAGAGAGGATCCCACCCCCATCTACCTGGGACCCGGTGGCTCTGCTGGGGGAGATCCGCTGCCGAAGAAAGCGGCGCCGCGGCCTCTGTGCTCGCTGTGAGGCTGGCGCTTGGTCTCAGTGGGACAGATTGGCACCTACGTGCCGAGGATCCGGAGCCGCCTCCCCAAGGCTGCGTCTGCTTACCTGCCATATCGCCGGCCGCCTGGTGCTCCGGTGTGTTCTGCGGAGGGGTGCCGACAGCGGGGCCGAGTCCGCCCGACGGCGGTGAGTGGAGGAGCGCCGATTGCTGTGGTGACTCTCCTTGTGCCGCATTTTCTGAGGTAGGACGGGCCGTGCTGTTGTACTCGGGGTGCTCTCCCTTTAAGAAGCTTCCCCATAGATAGGAAATGCAAGGCGCGACTGGCCTCCCCTGGAGAGGGATACTGTGGAGTCGGGCCTGAGTGCTGGGAGATCCCTGTATTTAGAGTCGCCTGGGAAGAAAACTTACTAACTAAATAAGTCTGTCAGGGGGCACTCCACCTCCCTCTTTATTAACAGCGCCGGAGAGGGAATTCAGGGAACGGACAGTCTGCATACTTATATTGGCGCCATTTTCATCTAAAGGCCCAAGCACTAAAGTAATAGAAAAGACCTCAGCCTCTAAGGAAACAACGCAACATCCTAACACCCTCCATTTTAAAAGACTTGAAAACGCAGATTGCAGGGTCTGTACCTTGGTGAATAGTGAAGGATTGCAGACTGCTTAATTCTCAGATATGTGATCCTGTGCTGACACCTACTGGCCGCCTGAAGGAACTGTCACCACCTTCTAATCCTCAGAACACCATAAAAGTTTACTGAGTCGGAATTAATGGCCTGAAACCAGCACCCCCCCCAACCCCTGTAAGGGACAACGTACAGCATGTATTTCCCTTGATTCTATCTTTCTATCTTTTTAAGCTGGTCGTATAATACTGTGATTCTCTCCCTAATCCCACCGCTCCCATGACTAGGCAGCGTAGAACTAATTCCAGGTACGCTAGCAATCGGTTCCAGGCGCTGACTGATCTAGAAGATACTATATAGTTACATAGTTATTAAGGTTGAAGGAAGACTGTAAGTCCATCTAGTTCAACCCATAGCCTAACCTAACATGCCCTAACATGTTGATCCAGGGGAAGGCAAAAAAACCCCATGTGGCAAAGAGTAACTCCACCATGGGGAAAAAAATTCCTTCCCAACTCCACATACGGCAATCAGACTAGTTCCCTGGATCAACGCCTTATCAAGGAATCTAATATATATACCCTGTAATATTATACTTTTCCAGAAAGGTATCCAGTCCCCTCTTAAATTGAAGCAATGAGTCACTCATTACAACATCATACGTCAGAGAGTTCCATAGTCTCACTGCTCTTACAGTAAAGAATCCGCGTCCGTTATTATGCTTAAACCTTCTTTCCTCCAGACGTAGAGGATGCCCCCTTGTCCCTGTCTCAGGTCTATGATTAAAAAGATCATCAGAAAGGTCTTTGTACTGTCCCCTCATATATTTATACATTAAAATAAGATCACCCCTTAGTCTTCGTTTTTCCAAACTAAATAGCCCCAAGTGTAATAACCTATCTTGGTATTGCAGACCCCCCAGTCCTCTAATAACCTTGGTTGCTCTTCTCTGCACCCGCTCCAGTTCAGCTATGTCTTTCTTATATACCGGAGACCAGAACTGTGCACAGTATTCTAAGTGTGGTCGCACTAGTGACTTGTATAGAGGTAAAATTATGTTCTCCTCATGAGCATCTATGCCTCTTTTAATGCATCCCATTATTTTATTTGCCTTTGTAGCAGCTGCCTGACACTGGCCACTGAATATGAGTTTGTCATCCACCCATACACCCAGGTCTTTTTCATTGACGGTTTTGCCCAGAGTTTTAGAATTAAGCACATAGTTATACATCTTATTTCTTCTACCCAAGTGCATGACCTTACATTTATCCCCATTAAAGCTCATTTGCCATTTATCAGCCCAAGCTTCTAGTTTACATAAATCATCCTGTAATATAAAATTGTCCTCCCCTGTATTGATTACCCTGCAGAGTTTAGTGTCATCTGCAAATATTGAAATTCTACTCTGAATGCCCCCTACAAGGTCATTAATAAATATGTTAAAAAGAAGAGGGCCCAATACTGACCCCTGTGGTACCCCACTGCTAACCGTGACCCAGTCCGAGTGTGCTCCATTAATAACCACCCTTTGTTTCCTATCCCTGAGCCAGCTCTCAACCCACTTACACATATTTTCCCCTATCCCCATTACTCTCATTTTATGTAACAACCTTTTGTGTGGCACCGTATCAAAAGCTTTGGAAAAGTCCATATATACTACGTCCACTGGGTTCCCTTGGTCCAGTCCGGAACTTACCTCTTCATAGAAGCTGATCAAATTAGTCTGACATGAACGGTCCCTAGTAAACCCGTGCTGATACTGGGTCATGAGGTTATTCCTCTTCAGATACTCCAGCATAGCATCCCTTAGAATGCCCTCCAGGATTTTACCCACAGTAGAGGTTAAGCTTACTGGCCTATAATTACCGAGTTCAGTTTTTGCCCCTTTTTTGAATATTGGCACCACATTTGCTATACGCCAGTCCTGTGGTACAGACCCTGTTATTATGGAGTCTTTAAAGATTAAAAATAATGGTCTATACTATGTCCCCTGGGCCACACTCCCAGTCTGAATCCTCTAATTCTTCCATAATGGACGGAACAGAGCCAGATACAATTCCAGCCTCTACCACCAGGGTCCCTAGTACCCCAACTCCGGACCACAATGCCCTACTCTCTCAATTTCAGTCTATTTTACATACGGAATTATCCAAAATGTCCGATAAACTGACTAAAGACCTAACGAAAGAGATTAGGGAGCTGGGATCTCGCACCTCTGACTTAGAAGATAAAATGGACTCTGCTCTAACCAATCTTGCCACCCAGGAAAAACATATGGAGTCGCTTCATGAGGAGATATACACTCACCGGCCACTTTATTAGGTACACCATGCTAGTAACGGGTTGGACCCCTTTTGCCTTCAGAACTGCCTCAATTCTTCGTGGCATAGATTCAACAAGGTGCTGGAAGCATTCCTCAGAGATTTTGGTCCATATTGACATGATGGCATCACACAGTTGCCGCAGATTTGTCGGCTGCACATCCCAAAGATGCTCCATACAAGGCAAGATGGATCCATGCTTTCATGTTGTTTACGCCAAATTCTGACCCTACCATCCGAATGTCGCAGCAGAAATCGAGACTCATCAGACCAAGCAACGTTTTTCCAATCTTCTACTGTCCAATTTCGATGAGCTTGTACAAATTGTAGCCTCAGTTTCCTGTTCTTAGCTGAAAGGAGTGGTACCCGGTGTGGTCTTCTGCTGCTGTAGCCCATCTGCCTCAAAGTTCGACGCACTGTGCGTTCAGAGATGCTCTTAGGCCTACCTTGGTTGTAACGGGTGGCGATTTGAGTCACTGTTGCCTTTCTATCAGCTCGAACCAGTCTGCCCATTCTCTTCTGACCTCTGGCATCAACAAGGCATTTCCACCCACAGAACTGCCGCTCACTGGATTTTTTTTCTTTTTCGGACCATTCTCTGTAAACCCTAGAGATGGTTGTGCGTGAAAATCCCAGTAGATCAGCAGTTTCTGAAATACTCAGACCAGCCCTTCTGGCACCAACAACCATGCCACGTTCAAAGGCACTCAAATCACCTTTCTTCCCCATACTGATGCTCGGTTTGAACTGCAGGAGATTGTCTTGACCATGTCTACATGCCTAAATGCACTGAGTTGCCGCCATGTGATTGGCTGATTAGAAATTAAGTGTTAACAAGAAGTTGGACAGGTGTACCTAATAAAGTGGCCAGTGAGTGTATACCCTCAACAATAAACTAGAGGATTTCGAGAATCAAGCCCGTAGAAGCAATATCAGAATTAGAGGCCTGCCGGAGTCCATTACAGACCTCCAGTCAACGGCCACAGCTCTGTTCCAAGAACTTCTACCCGGCATTTATATTGAACGCCTTGAGATGGACCGCATTCACAGAGCCTTAACCAGGAAAAACCCCAATGGCCCCCCGAGAGACATAATCTTAAAGCTACATTATTATAAAACTAAAGATCAACTTCTCCAAGCTGCAAGAAATTCTACATCTTTGGTTTTCCAGGGGCACTCCTACGAACTGTTCCCGGACCTGGCCCCTACTACGATTGCAAAAAGACGGGCAATGAGACCATACTTGGAAGTTTTACGTTCCAAAAACATTAAGTATCGTTGGGGATTCCCCTTTAAATTGATGTTTACTCACGGTGAGATGGTACACACGGTCCTTTCCCCGGAGGGCGCGAGCCGCTGCCTCACCAAGCTACAGCTTATGAATCCCCCCTCACCTGCCTCACAACCGTCATCGTCATTGCCGCGGTCGGGAGACAGACGATCTGAGCTGCAGGCCTCATCGGGCCCCCCTTGAGACCCAACGATTATTATAGCTCCTCCTGGAGCTTTGATCCACACCTAGGCAATTCAAACTGCAGCTTTAGAATCCTTTGGTGTTAATATTATCTTTTGACTGTTTTTCTTAGCAGACAGAAAAGTTCGTGTTAATGCTATTGATGCATACTAATGTTTTTTTTTTTTCACTTCACAGTTTGGGTTTGTTTTCCAGTTTCTTTTATATGATTCTTCAGTACCTTTGGCCTCTATTGGACGTTTACTGGGAATCCAGATTTGATTTGTTATTTTACCAGCTAGGAGTGCCTAAGAAGGTCTATTTTTCTTATAATGCACTGTTGTTTTATTTGTGTTATAAGGTTATTGATACTAACTTTATGCCTTGTTTTGTTTTGGTATTCCATAATAGCTGTAAGTTCTTTCTTAATAACCACCCCTACAGGGCTGGCACAGTTCGCAGCCTACATGTAGACCCGATATATTGCTAGGCCTTATTGGCGCTCCATATATCCAGCTTTCCCCATCTACCCTACCCTTCCTTCACACTTAATTACTAGGTCTACTTTAAATTGCGTTGTCCCTGAATTGTCCTTATGTCCCTATACACTGCTGCTTAGCATGTTGTGCTTGGCTAATGTTACGGTTTCCCCTGTTACCCTTGTATCCCAGTTATACCCGACCATCCACTCCTCCTCCCCCATTCCCCACGCGAGTAAACACTATCTATCTTGCCTGAACCTAGAGGACTCTTTCATTTCCAACCCCAAACCACGAAAGATGGCTACCATAGGCGAACCCCACATCTCTTTATCATGCCGCTAACGATCATTTCACATAATGTACGCGGTTTTAATTCTCCACACAAACGTACCAAGGCCTTTCGCTATTATAGGTCTCAACGGGCTGACGTGGTCTGTCTCCAAGAGACACACTTCTCTGCCAGTTCTTATCCTAAGTTCTTATCCGCTTCCTACCCATTATATTATTTAGCTACTGCCCCAAATAAGACTAAAGGCGTTGCCATTTGCTTTAAAAGGTCCGTCCCTTTTGGCTTTAAATCTTTAGTAGCCGATAAAGAAGGTCGTTACTTGATAGTTACAGGCACCATTTCGGACGAACTGGTAACTATCGTTTCGTACTATGCCCCTAACACCCATCAAACCGCTTTTTTCTCTCAATTATGTGAATTAATCACCGAGCATGCCCAAGGAGCTACGGTACTGTGCGGTGATTCTAACTGTATATTCAAACCCCATTTGGATAGGTCATCAATTACACAATCCCTTACTATTCCATCGCCTCTCCCGTCGGCAGACTCGTCCTCTCTTAATAAACTCCTCTCCCAATACCAGTGGGTGGACTTGTGGAGGGACTTACACCCCTCACAGAGAGATTATACGTATTTTTCCCCGCGACACTTAGTCTATACCAGAATAGACCACATATTTGCCCATCCATCCTTCATTCCTAACATCTCTAATGTCTCCATCCTTTCCACCCCATGGTCTGATCATTCCCCAATCTTGCTTATATGTTCCGCGCTGCACCCTAAACCGCTATCATATAATTGGATCCTGAACGACTCTCTGCTCTCCTACCCTGATATCAATTTGAAGATTTAAAGAAAAATACTCTTCTAGGTGGCCTTTTAATTTCAATCAACTTCTTCCCCTATTTCTTTGTGGGAAGCGCATAAGGCAGTATTGAGAGGCCTCTGTATTCAAGTGGCCTCCCGCAGGAAAAAAGAGAGATGTGCGAAGATGGCTGAATTGGAGGACAGGGTATCAGTGCTTGAGACTCAATTAAAGAATTCGCCATCCCCTGACATATATAGAAATCTCTCCCATGCCCGAACTGAACTTGACCTCTGTCTATCTGAAAACGCTGACCGAGCCTTACGCTGGTCCCAACAACGGTTTTATGCCCTCAATAATAAAAACAACTCTAATTTAGCACGTCGGTTAAAATGCCTACCCCAACCCCGTCCCCCAGTAAGATTACGTACCCCCTCAGGAATCACGTCCAACCCGCTGAAGATTACGCAATTGTTTCAGCAGAAATTAAAACAATTATATAGCGCCACCTCAACTGTCGATTCAGGGGAGCTGGAAGCTTTCTTGGACTCCGTCCCACTCCCAGCTCTTGACCCAAGTTTGATTGACTCGCTGAACCAACCTATTTCCTCTAACGACATAGAGTTAGCTATCCAACAATTGAAAGTTAATAAAAAGCCCGGCCCAGACGGTTTTACAGCCCTATATTATAAAAAATATGCCCCACTTCTGATACCCCATCTTACCAATTACTTTAACTCCTTTAGAGAAGGTAATAAACCTGGAGAGGCATCATTAATAGCAGCTGTGTCTATGATACCAAAGCCTAATTCTGATCAGTTAGTATGGTCTAACTACAGACCAATATCCCTAATTAACATAGACCTTAAAATATTAGCTAAGATTCTATCCCAACGTCTAAACTTGGGTCTGGGAGCCATAATACATAGAGACCAGGTAGGTTTCGTTCTCAATAGACAAGCATCAAATAATATAAGAAGAGTCTCTCACCTGTTGCATCATTGCAAACAGCGCAATTTACCAAGCATGTTATTGTCGCTTGACATTAAAAAAAGCCTTTGACTCTTTCTTGGTCTTATCTGTTTGCAGTCTTGCGGAAATGGGGTTTTCCTCCTTACTTTCTTACAATGATTCAGGCCCTTTATAGCTCCCCTTCTGCATATGTACGATACAACGGCTTCTCCTCCCCGCATTTCCCTATTCATAGAGGCACTCGCCAAGGCTGTCCCTTATCACCTATATTATTTCTTTTAGCATTTGAACCCTTGGCGATACACCTTCGACTCAATTCATCCATCCAGGGAGTCACCATAGCATCAGTCCCCCATAAACTTTTCTTGTTTGCTAACGACATGCTGCTCCTCCTAACATCTCCTCGGTCATACCTTCCTGCCCTACTTCAAATTCTTAATAACTTTGAACACATGTCAGGTCTACAAATTAATCCCTCTAAATCCTATGCTATGAACATCACTCTCCCTTCCTCCACTATCACATTGCTAAAACAGGATTTCCCGTTTCAGTGGACCTCTAACCATTTGGACTATTTAGGAGTGAAACTTACTTCAGAGTACGGCTCATTATACGCGGCTAATTATCCTCATATGCTCCGTAAAATTCGATCAATACTCCAGTCATGGGGCAAACTTAACCTCTCCTGGCTCGGCAGAGTACGCGCACTAAAGATGACTATACTCCCTAAATTACTTTATCTATTTCGGGTCTTCCCAGTCTCGGTCCCCACACAATACCTTAAAATAGCTCAGTGAGTGATTAATACCTTTGTTTGGAGGGAGGGTCTCCCTAGGGTTAATAGAGCCACCCTTTATCGCCATCGTCTAAAAGGGGGATTGGGGGTACCAAACCTCTCAAAATATTATCAAGCAGCCCAACTTGGTCAACTGACGTTGTACCATGCCTACTCCGAGCCCCCCCTGTGGCTAGCTCTAGAGGCCTCAGAACTCCACTTGAGTACCCTAGATGCGTTGCTCTGGACTCTCCCAACACACCGGAGAGAAATCACTAACCCCATCATGGTTCACTCTCTCAGAATCTGGGACTCATTAAAATTTTCCTCACATTTAATATCTTCATTCCTACCCTTGGCCCCCTTGTGGGGTAATGCCCAGTTCCCCCCGGGAGTGGATTCCCTTAGGGACTTCCGACTATGTGTCGCGGCGGGAATAACGAGAGTTCACCATCTCATCAATGTGGATGGGCTCATCCCATTTTCTGCTTTGAGTGAAAAATACCATCTCCCACCAAGAGAAATATTTCGATACTTGCAACTTAAAAATTTTGTTCAATCTCTACTAAGAAACTCTACCCCCCCTATTCCTTCACCCCCTTTGAACAGAGATGCCGCCAAAACCCACATGCTCCAGGTATCATATCCCTTCTTTACTCACACATCAACTCTCCAACCCACAGGCAGTGCCTAGGCTACACCTCTCGCTGGGAGTCTGATATTGGTTCAACCCTGACGGACTCGGAATGGACCCAGATTTGGTCTTCCTCCACTGGAGGCTTGCTTAACACCCTCATGCTAGAGACCCCAGCTAGAGTGGCGAAGGCAGTCGCTAATTACTCTCCAAACTGTTTTCGGGGATGTAACTCTATAGGAGATATGCTTCATATTTGGTGGCTATGCCCAACGGCTCGAAGGTTTTGGACCAGGGTATACTACTTGATTCTCTCAATAACAAATATCAGCCTTAGGAAAAAACCCTGGGAAGCCCTACTAAACAAGCGTATCCCCAATATTTCTAAATATTCCCGAGCCCTTATCACGTTTATTTTCTTAGCAGCCAAACAAACTATAGCCTCGGCTTGGAAAAAACCTGGCTTGGATTTGTCGGGAGTTAAATCTCGTTTATCATGGTACATGGTAAACGAAAAATTATCAGCTAAACTCACTGACAAAGTAGAGAGATTCAAACTTACTTGGCTCCCCTGGGCAGAATACGCCAGCCACACCCCTTTCGCTATTCCGGTATCTCGACTATCTAACCGTAGTCCTCAGGCTTCTGATTAAAATTACCCAAATGGGTATGGATTTATTATAACCTCTTCTCGATCCCCCTTCCATTCCCCCTCCCCTAACCCTTGTCCCTCCTTTTGTGTGTGTTTTTGTCGTTTTTACACTCGTCCTTTGATATGACTCGTCTTAAGTTTATTGCCAGTTACCAGAACATAAATGAAGGACTGTTACCCCCTTGTTATGACGTAATGTACTATATGATAATACTAAAGTTTCTTCTTTTCCTGTATCATATATGCAAACTTCAATAAAAATGTATTGTTAAAAAAAAAAAATTACTGTTATTGTGAACAGTTAAGCAAGTTGAGGATTAAATGATCTCTAAAAGGCCTAAAGTTAAAAGATAACACATCTCCTTTCCATTTTAGGCAAAACATATACACATACACTGCTCAAAAACATAAAGGGAAAACTTAAACAACAGAATATAACTCCAAGTAAATCAAACTTCTGTGAAATCAAACTGTCCACTTAGGAAGCAACACTGTTTGACAATCAATTTCACATGCTGTTGGGCAAATGGAATAGACAACAGATGGAAGTTATTGGCAATTATCAAGACACACTCAATAAAGGAGTGGTTCTGCAGGTGGGGACCACAGACCACATCTCAGTACCAATGCTTTCTGGCTGATGTTTTGGTCACTTTTGAATGTTGGTTGTGCTTTCACACTAGTGGTAGCATGAGATGGACTCTACAACGCACACAAGTGGCTCAGATATGCCATCCTGGATGAGCTGCACTATCAATGCGAGCTGTGGCAAGGTTTGCTGTGTCAGCGTAGTGTCCAGAGGCTGGAGGCGCTACCAGGAGACAGGTCAGTACACCAGGAGACATGGAGGGGGCCGTAGGAGGGCAACAACCCAGCAGCAGGACCGCTACCTCAGCCTTTGTGCAAGGATGAACAGGAGGAGCACTGCCAGAGCCCTGCAAACTGACCTCCAGCAGGCCACAAATGTGCATGTGTCTGCAGTTAGAAACGGACTCCATGCAAATGGTCTGAGTGTCTGACATCCACAGATGGGGGTTGTGCTCACAGCCCAACACCATGCAGGACGCTTGGCATTCGCCACAGAACACCAGGATTGGCAACTTTGCCACTGGTGCCCTGTGCTCTTCACAGATGAAAGCTGATTCACACTGAGCACGTGACAGTCTGGAGATGCCGTGGAAAGCGATCTGCCTGCAACATCCTTCAGCATGACCGGTTTGGCAGTGGGTCAGTAATGGTGTGGGGTGGCATTTCTTTGGAGGGCCGCACAGCCCTCCATGTGCTCGCCAGAGGTAGCCTGACTGCCACTAGGTACAGAGATGAGATCCTCAGACCCATTGTGAGATCATATGCTGGTGCGGGTGGCCCTGGGTTCCTCCTAATGCAGGACAATGCTAGACCTCCTGTGGCTGGAGTGTGTCAGCAGTTCCTGCAAGATGAAGGCAGTGAAGCTATGGACTGGCCCACCCGTTCCCCAGACCTGAATCCGATTGAACACATCTGGGACATCATGTTTCGCACCATCCACCAATGTTACGTTGCACCACAGACTGTCCAAGAGTTGGCGAATGCTTTAGTCCAGGTCTGGTAGGAGATCCCTCAGGAGACCATCCGCCTCATCAGGAGCATGCCCAGGGTGTTGTAGGGAGATCATACAGGCACATGGAGGCCACATACACTACTGAGCATTAGTGATGAGCGAATATACTCGTTGCTCGGGTTTTCCCGAGCACGATCGTGTGGTCTCCGAGTATTTGTTAGTGTTCGGAGATTTAGCTTTCCTTGCCGCAGCTGGATAATTTGCGTTTACTAGACAGCTTGATTACATGTGGAGATTCCCTAGCAACCAGGCAACCCCCACATGTACTTAGGCTGGCTATTAGCTGTAAATCAAGCAGCTGAATCAACAAAAGCAAAATCTCCGAACACTAACAAATACTCGGAGATCACCCGAGCAACGAGTATATTCGCTTATCACTACTGAGCATCATTTCCTTGTCTTGAGGCATTTCCACTGAAGTTGGATCAGCCTGTAATTAGATTTTTGAGTATCATTCCAAATCCAGACCTCCATGGGTTATTCACTTTGATTTACATTGATAATTGTTATGTTTTATTGTTCTGAACACATTCCACTATGCAATGAATAAAAATATGCAACTGGAATATTTCATTCAGAGATATCTAGGATGTGGTATTTTAGTATTCCCTTTATTTTTTTGAGCAGTGTATATGATAAGGGGTTAGTTTTCTCCTTGTGGAGAGGGACATGCCAGGTCACTAGGTGGCACTAGAGTGCAAAGTTTCCACTAGCAATAGGGTAGAGGGGAAACTTACTGACCACTGGGACTCCAAGCGTTCCTGAGAATGGGGTCCTTGATCAGTTTAACTGGGCTTTGCAGTTCCCCATCTTGAATGGTAGGAAGCCGCACCTGCCTGATCGCTATCTATTCATTGGTTATGGGACTGATGAAGAAAGCCAAGACAATGAATAGAATGGAGGTCAAGCATCACCGATGCTATTAGTAACTGCTATAGGCTCCGCCCATGTCCTGCACCAGGTTTCACTGTTCTGCATCATCTTCAGGGGCACTGGGATACTAGCCACACCCCCTAGTTACAGGTTTAACAGCATCATCATGCAGGGTCAGGCGCATAGTGAAGACACTCCATGGTAGCCAATCCGCTTCTGATCTGTCTCAGTAGCTCTGGTCATGTGATCAAGGTTGCGGTACTGGAGGTCGCAGGGGCGTAACTACCGCGGTCGCAGGGGTCGCAATTGCGACGGGGCCCGCAGTGCTTAGGGGCCCACCCAGTCCAGCAGACTGGGCGGGCTCCTAAGAACTCTAAGCTACAAAATGGGCCGCCGGCCCTTTAAATAATTCTTCCTTACAGGCCCTGCTGCGCGTGCACTCGCGATCACGGGTGGGACTGCACTTGACCCGCAGCACAGCCCCTCCACCGCAGAGAGCCGCACACCACAACTATAGCTGCCACTGCTCTGTGCGCACAGGACCTGTGATGAGGTCACAGGAGGGGAGGAGTTTGAGTCACATGATCAAGGGCTTCCGTGTAGTGCAGGACAGTAGTGCAGTGCTGTTTGTCATCATGCTGGAGGAGGGTAAGCTTTTGTGTGAGGTCAGGAGGGGTTTGGGTGGATGTAGCAGAGCAGTGTGTGTATGAGGTGAGCGGAGCCGGGTGTGTATGAGGTGTACGGAGCAGAGCTGGGTGTGCATGAGGTGTACGGAGCAGAGCCGGGTGTGTATGAGGTGTGCGGAGCCGGGTGTGTATGAGGTGTACGGAGCAGAGCTGGGCGTGCATGAGGTGTACGGAGCAGAGCCGGGTGTGCATGAGGTGTACGGAGCGGAGCCGGGTGTGCATGAGGTGTACGGAGCAGAGCCGGGTGTGCATGAGGTGTACGGAGCAGAGCTGGGTGTGTATGAGGTGTACGGAGCAGAGCCGGGTGTGTACGGAGCGGAGCCGGGTGTGTACGAGGTGTACGGAGCGGAGCCGGGTGTGTACGAGGTGTACGGAGCGGAGCCGGGTGTGTACGAGGTATACGGAGCGGAGCCGGGTGTGTACGAGGTGTACGGAGCGGAGCCGGGTGTGTACGAGGTGTACGGAGCGGAGCCGGGTGTGTACGAGGTGTACGGAGCGGAGCCGGGTGTGTACGAGGTGTACGGAGCGGAGCCGGGTGTGTACGAGGTGTACGGAGCGGAGCCGGGTGTGTACGAGGTGTACGGAGCGGAGCCGTGTGTGTACGAGGTGTACGGAGCGGAGCCGTGTGTGTACGAGGTGTACGGAGCGGAGCCGTGTGTGTACGAGGTTTATGGAGCGGAGCCGTGTGTGTACGAGGTGTACGGAGCGGAGCCGTGTGTGTACGAGGTGTACGGAGCGGAGTCGGGGGTGTACGGAGCGGAGTCGGGTGTGTACGAGGTGTCGCATCTCTGCTTCAGGAAAATGGCCACCGCGATCTCCATCTGGGCACGCGCGGCATCCTGCGGCCATTTTCCTGAAGCCGCGGCCAGCAGAGCGCCGCTTCTGCGCACGCGCGGCCAAAGGAAGATGGCCGCCCCCACCGATCACCAATGAAATGTCGCACATCACGCTATTTTCACTCCCCTGTGCAGTGGATTCGGGACCTTGGGCATGCGCACACCACTACGCCACCAACGGAAAACTAAGCAAGATCTGGGGGAAGACACCACGCCCATCTGAACAGACCAGCCTGATTGACAGGCGAAAACGACTACTTTGGTAACGTATTTCTGCAGCATAGTTGGGGAATCGGGGTCCACAAAATACACTGTTGCAATGCACAGCTCAGGCCCTATTTAACAGTATTTTTATCTCATACGGAAAAAACGGGGTGACAGGTTCCCTTTAAGAGAAAGCCAAAATAACCCCGGGACAGAAGGCGAGAGCAGGGGGAAGGTGCGGGACAGAGCCGCTTTAGGCTAGTTTCACACTAGCGTTAACTGCAATACGTCGCAAATGCGTCGTTTTGCCGAAAATACGCATCCAGCAAAAGTTCTTGCTGGATACGTTTTTTCGTCATAGACTAACATTAGCGACGCATTTGCGACGCATTGCCAAACGTCGCGTCCGTTTTGCGACGCTTGGGCGTGTGGTAGTGGACCGTCGGGAGAAAAAAACCTTACATGTAACGTTTTTTGCTCCCGACGGTCCACTTTTTCCGACCGCGCATGCGCGGCCGGAACTCCGCCCCCACCTCCCCGCACTTCCCCGCACCTCACAATGGGGCAGCGGATGCGTGGGAAAAATGCATCCGCTGCCCCCGTTGTGCGGCGGAGACCACACTAGCGTCGGGAACGTCGGCCCGATGCACAGCGACGGGTTGTTCCCGACGCTAGTGTGAAACTAGCCTTAGTCAGGAGAAGCTGAGGAGCTGCAGCCGGTTTACATCAGCCACCCCTGTACCAGAGAGGAGATTGTGAGTTGTGTATATGAGCTGGTATCTCTGGTGTGTGTGTGTGTGTGTGTGTGTGTGTGTGTGTGTGTGGTATCTGTAGTGTGTGTGTGATAACTGTAGTATGTGTGTGATATCTGTAGTATGATGTGTGTGTGTGTGTGATATCTGTAGTGTGTGTATGTGTGTGTGTGTGTGATATCTGTAGTGTGTGTATGTGTGTGTGTGTGTGTGTGTGTGATATCTGTAGTGTGTGTGTGTGTGTGTGTGTGTGTGTGTGTTATCTGTAGTGTGTGTGTGTGATATCTGTAGTATGATGTGTGTGTGTGTGTGATATCTGTAGTATGTCTGTGTGTGTGTGTGATATCTGTAGTGTGTGTGTGTGATAACTGTAGTGTGTGTGTGATATCTGTAGTGTGTGTAATAACTGATGTGTGTGTGTGTGTGTGATATCTGTAGTATGATGTGTGTGTGTGATATCTGTAGTGTGTGTGTGATATCTGTAGTATGTGTGTGTGTGAGGCAGCGGCGTAACTACTACGGTCGCAGCTGCAAGCGGCTCTGGCAGGTCAGGGGGCCGTGAGTCCCCTTGAGCCTGTCTCCCTTATGCTTGTGTCCCCATGTGCCAGTCTCCCTTGCCCATTAGTCCCTGTGTGTCCCCATGTGCCTGTCTCCCTTGTCCCCTTATGCTTGTGTCCCTTGTCCCCGTGTGCCAGTCTCCCTTGCCCATTAGTCCCTGTGTGTCCCCTTGAGCCTGTCTCCCTTATGCTTGTGTCCCCGTGTGCCAGTCTCCCTTGCCCATTAGTCCCTGTGTGTCCCCATGTGCCTGTCTCCTATGTCCCCTTGTGCTTGTGTCAGTCTCCTTTGTCCCCTTGTGCTTGTGTCAGTCTCCTTTGCCCACTAGTCCCTGTGTGTCAGTCTCCCTTTCCCACTTGTCCCTGTGTGTCCCCTTGTGCTTGTATCCCTTGTCCCCTTGTGTCAGTCTCTTGCTCACTAGTCCCTATGTGTCCCCTTGTGCCTGTCTCCCTTGTCCCCTTGTGCTTGTCCCTTGTCCCCGTGTGTCAGTCTCCATTGCCCACTAGTCCCCTTGTATCAGTCTCCCTTGCCCACTATTCCCCGTGTGTCAGTCTCCCTTGCCCACTAGTCCGTGTCCCCGTGTGCCAGTCTCTCTTGTCCACTAGTCCCCGTGTGCCCTTTGTGTCAGTCTCCCTTGCCCACTTGTGTCAGTCTCCCTTGCCCACTAGACCCCTTGTATCCTTCTCCCCTGCCTCCTAGCCCCCATGTGTCCCCTAGTGCCTGTCTTCCTTGCCCCCTTGTTCCCTCTCCTCTGCCCCCTCGTCACCATTTGCTCGTGTCTTTGTCACTGCCCCTGTATGGAGGGGCTGCATTATACTATGAGGGGGGCTGCATTGTATTCTATGGGGCTTACATTGAATTTTATGGCGGGGGGGGCCCCATTTGGAAGTTCGCACCGGGGCCCATAACTTTGTAGTTACGCCACTGGGAGGTCGTATCTACTTTCTGCAGAATGAGGCAGAGCAGAGCTGTATCTCAGTATCGGTCATGTGATCTGAGGTCTCCAGAATCAGGCTAGGCTGTGTCTGGCTGTCTTTGCAGCTGAACTTGCTTACTGCTGGTCACATCCTCAGAGCTGTGCACAGTCCACCTCGCTGCAACTGTCTGTTCATACGGTGTACCCTAGCAACAACAGTCTCTGTAGCTAAACTGCTGATCATGTGATCAGAGATCTGTCATCAGGTTAGGCTGCATCTATCTGCACCTGCATCCAAACTTCATGTATTGGTGAAATCGCAGATTATTCATGTATTTTTCCATTTGTTATTTCCCATAGGGAAGCTGTGGCCGTTACGACCGTTCTCGACGTGGGACTCGTTCCTTTTTGACACTTAAAAAAAAATATTTTTCTAAAATTGTGAAAGTAATTGAGATTAACCCTGTAATGACCGTCGACACGTCTATTTTACAGTGGTCACTAATCAGCCTTAATTTCTACCCTGATTTTTTTATTGCGCCAAGGATTAAATGAATAGCGCCTCCTGGTGACAGTATGGCAGGGTGTCAGCTGTGTGTGACTGCCGACATCCTGCATCATAGTCAGGCTTAGCACCAATTGTAACAACTTAACCCTGTAGTTGCTGCAATACATTGCGACAGCAGCATTTGGATGCTTAACAGAGGGAGAGGACTCTCTCTTTAACCCTGCAATCACATGATAGTTGTCATGGCAATCCAACTTGTTGCCACAGTGGCCTATTAGCCCCTGCCATAAGCAGGCTGAATATGTGTGTGAATCTGACAGGTCACATGCAGTACAGAAGTATAAGACCAGCGATCAGACAGAAAAATATTCCAGTCCTGGGGTGGGATGATGTACAAGTGTGAAAAAAAGTTCAATAAAATTTGGAAAAAATATTTAGTTTCACCACTAACATGCAGCTGTAAAAACAAAACAAATTGTAACCGCCGCGTCCGGAACAAAATATAAGACTGCGAAAAAAGAGAAAAAGTCAGCTCACCTTCACAGAGATAACCACACAAGGACCCTGCAGTGCTGCAGTCAAAGGAACCATGGAGAAAAATGGGGAAAATCCAGCGTAGTAACAAAAAAAAAAAAGTATTAAAAATAGTTCAGAAAAGTGGCACCAATGTGCAGGGGCAAGACAAAAAAAATATGGAAAATGCGTTTCAGAAGTCAATTCTTATTCATTGCATACAAGTTAAAACAATGCATGGCTATATATGTCAAATCCTGTTTGTCATGTGATAGAAAGCCTCCAATCACAAACATACAAAATCATAATTAAGAAAAACATACAGTACAGACCAAAAGTTTGGACATGCCTTCTCATTTAAAGATTTTTCTGTATTTTCATGATTATGAAAATTGTACATTCACACTGAAGGCATCAAAACTATGAATTAACACATGTGGAATTATATACTTAATTTCAGTTGTTTCACACTTTGTTATGTCTTATATTCTAGGTTCTTCAAAGTTGCCACCTTTTGCTTTGATGACTGCTTTGCACACTCTTGGCATTCTCTTGATGAGCTTCAAGAGGTAGTCACCGGGAATGGTTTTCACTTCACAGGTGTGCCCTGACAGGTTTAAAGGGAACCTGTCACCTGAATTTGGCGGGACAGGTTTGCAGTCATATGGGCGGGGTTTTCGGGTGTTTGATTCACCCTTTCCTTACCCGCTGGCTGCATGCTGGTCGAAATATTGGATTGAAGTTCATGCTGTGTCCTCTGTAGTACACGCCTGCGCAAGGCAAGATTGCCGAAAACCCCGCCCATATGACCGCAAACCTGTCCCGCCAAATTCAGGCGACAGGTTCACTTTAATAAGTGGGATTTCTTGCCTTATAAATGGGGTTGGGACCATCAGTTGTGTGGAGCAGAAGTCTGGTGGATACACAGCTGATATTCCTACTAAATAGACTGTTAGAATTTGTATTATGGCAAGAAAAAAGCAGCTAAGTAAAGAAAAACGAGTGGCCATCATTACTTTAAGAAATGAAGGTCCGTCAGTCCGAAAAATTGGGAAAACTTTGAAAGTGTCCCCAAGTGCAGTTGCAAAAACCATCAAGCGCTACAAAGAAACTGGCTCACATGAGGACCGCCCCAGGAAAGGAAGACACATTGGTTGAGCATTGGGTGCCTGAAAGGGCTCCATGACTCCCATTAGTGCCTTTGGCTTCTGAAAGTACCTCCTGACAGGGGACTGTTCGGATTGCCAGGGTAAGGGTTAATGCCGATATCCTGCTTCTTCACTTTACCCAGTTTAGAATAAATATAATTAACCTGTATAGCCATCCTGTTTGTATAAGACTGAACATACGATTAGAGTTCTACCATAGCTTAACCATAATGTTATAGGTCATAAGAAAATAATAACCAAAGATAATGAGAACTGAAACGCTGGTGGATTATAAACTAAATTAAGAATATAACAGTGGTGGTGCCAGAGTTAATTGATGTACACTGACAGCGGACTATGGGTGCATTGAAGCAGCTTGCAATTACAAACATAATGTAATGAAACTTAGACTCAACTTAATATTCAATAGAAAGATTTAATGCGGTCCAGGGATAGTACATCAATTTCAAATGTTTCGGTCATATGGCGACCTTCTTCAGAGTACTAAACATATAAGTAAATACAGGGTATCAATCAGGTATTACTGTAACATCAACATATGTGCAGCAAATGCAAAAAAAAACACAAAGATTTCCGATTTGGAGATGGGTAATATCAGAGGATCACAATACATTTGTGCTCAAAAGTTTACATACACCGGCAGAATATTTGCTTTCTTGGCCTTTCTTCAGAGAATATGAATGATGACACCAAAACTTTATCTCCACTCATGGTTAGTGGTTGAGTGAAGCCATTTATTGTCAAACTACTGTTTTCTCTTTTTAAATCATAATGACAACCCAAAACATCCAAATGACCCTGATCAAAAGATCACATACCCCACTTCTTAATACCATGTATTGCCCCCTCTAACATCAATGACAGCTTGTAGTCTTTTGTGATAGTTGCCGATGAAGTTCTTTATTTTCTCAGATGGTAAAGCTGCCCACTCTTCATGACAAAAAGCCTCCAGTTCCTGTAAATTCCTGGGCTGTCTAGCATGAACTGTGTGCTTGAGATTTCCCCAGAGTGGCTCAATGATATTGAGGTCAGGAGACTGAGATGGCCACTCCAGGACCTTCACTTTGTTCTGCTGTAGCCAATGACAGGTCAACTTGGCCTTGTGTTTTGGATCTTTGTCACGTTGGAACGTCCAAGTACGTCCCATGTGTAGCTTCCAGATGAGTGCAAATTTGCCTCCATTATTTGCGGATAACGTGCTGCATTCATCTTTCCTTCAACTTTGACCAAGTTTCCTGTGCCTTTGCAGCTCACACATACCCAAAACAACAGTGATCCACCTCCATCAATCCAGAAATGTCAGTGGCTGGATGAGAGATGCAAGAGTTTGTCTGGATCCCAGAAACACTCTCAGCTTTTATACACACACACACACACACACACTGATTACAAGCAAACAGGTGAGGATGTTACCTTTAGTAGCCATTCAAACCCATGTGTGTCAATTTCCGTGCATGTTATCAGGCCAAAATCACCAGGGTATGTAAACTTTTGATCAGGGTCATTTGGATGTTTTGGGTTGTCATTATTATTTAAAAAGAGAAAACAGTAGTTTAATAATTAATGGCTTCACCCAACCACTAACCATGTGTGGAGAAAAGGTTTGGTGTTAACATTCATATTCTTTGAAAAAAGGCAAAGAAAGCGAAAAATTCTGCCAAGGTATGTAAACTTTTGAGCACAACTGAATATAATGTAGAATTCACACTTTCATATGCAAATCCCCCTATCCTGGGGTATAAAATCAAACAATCAAAAGAACAAGATAATAGGTGAAGGTAAAGAGGAAAGGGACCTATCTGACTGCTTGTAAGAAAGAAATACCGCAAGGGAAACATTTACTGATATCTAGGACCTGTATGGGAGATACATATCATGTGAGGTATATAAATAGATGTAATTATTAGTCAAAATTGTGACCCACCTATTGCCACGTTATAGTGAGGACACTGTCTGTAAAACCTGTGTCCTGAGATCTCATCTCCCGAGAGCTTGGTGCCGAGATCTTTATCTGTGCATGCGCCGCCCCAGCAGCCATTTTCCCGGAGTCTACCGCAATGTAAACCATGTAAGTGCAGGGGCTCTGGGCTTTCACAAAATGTCGGCAGAGCCCCCACAGCACTGAATACCTGCAGCTGCGCGCCGCAAATCCAAACACCCCTTCATCCCAGCATGCGGCCTACAGCAACACTCCACTCTTGCCTCCTCCAGCAGCGACCCTGGGACCCCGCTTCACCGCAGCGACCACCCCCAGGTAAGCAATAAGACGCATGGATTATAAGAACCACCACCAGTTTATTTAAAAAAGTTTTTTTTCCCCATTTTTCTCCTCAAAATTTGGGTTGCGTCTTATAATCCGCAAAATACGGTATTCGCCCTGCAACAGCTGAAAGGGGAAGTGGCATTACATGGTGGCCATTCATTGATGGGTTGGGTCTGCGGCTGGGAAAGACTGATACTCTGTTTTTACTCAATAGGAAAGCATATGGCATAATTAAGAGCAGGGGTCTTCTGACAGGTCATACAGACAGGGCTGTCCTGATAAGATAATTGAATAAAAAAAGTGGACACCAAAAGTACAGTTTGCCAACCCAGCACTAGTACATTGTAGCCAAAAAAGGAGACTTCAATACATATATACGGTGCATTTTTTTCTACAATTTAACACAAGGAAAATAAAAGCAAGGTAAGATACAGGATGGTAAAAAGTACATTTACAGCACCATTTTGATGCAAATCCAGTGCAATAGACTTAAAGAGGTATTTCCATTTTAGGCATTTATGGAAGAGCCACAGAACATGCCCTAAATAGCAGATAGGCGATGGTCTCAGAGCTGGGGAGAGAACAGGAGTCCATCCAAGTATACAAAGAATGGGGGAACGAATATGGAATTGGCATTCTCTTAGCTCAGGCTTAAGGTCGGACCCGCATTTATCCGGCGTATCCACATTTACCATACATGCTAAAAACGCTAATTTAATTATTTTTTTATTTATTTTAATTTATTTATTTTTTAAGTTGAGTAATCAAAGCAGACCTGTGATCAAATTTCACAATACAACCTGCATACAATATTATAATAGACCCTTAGGACCTGATGAGCTGGTGTACTTTGTTTGAAAATGTAAATCAGAATGACTGTGTAAAACTCTTTGAAAAGTTTAACCTTTATCTCCAAATCAGCTCCTCAGTGTCCCTCCTCCCTGCTGCTGCTGAAATCTCTCAATTCTCAGTATGCTAGATAGTACTACCTTTCTGATGTGGATTTTCAAAGTAAATACATCAGCCTGATCAGGTCTAAGATCTATTTAACAATATAGGCAGTTTTGAAATGGTAAAATATGGTGACAGATCCCCTTTACATTCTAGTCCTGCAGTGTTTTTCTAACAGCATTATTTCTATAGCACTATTTTATTCTTACACCAAATCAATTTCAAAATAATCGTTTTTGAACTGTGAAAATCTCAATTTGAACCTTCAAAGCAAAGACTTTCCAGAAGTCCTATGTAACATTAAAGAATGCAAATCAGTATCTTGAATGATAAAGACACATCAAATATTACAGTTTCTGGACTTTGAAGACTTCACTTTTTCAGAGTTTGAGCAGCAGCATCAAGACCATGTAATTGCAAACTGAGATCCTATTTGTAGATTGAGCTTTGATATGGTCAAAACCTGTGAAATATAAATGATTATTAGTACTTTAAGTCCAAGAGTAATTAAAGGGAACCGGTCACCTAACAATACGCCATTTAGCTGCAGATAAAGGGGTAATGTGCGTTCTAATCATAGTTGGTGGTGTTAATGGAACAGCAGCTGCAGGGAGAAAATGGTTATGTTCTCCCTGCAGCTGCTCGCTACCAGTCATCGGGGCGGTGCAGGGGTGTAACAGTTACCACTCACTGCATGCTGTAATCACCCCCTGTACCTCGTGTAACAGCCTGAAGCACTGTCAGCCATAGAAGGGTTTACAGCCCCCTGCACCGCCCCAGTGACCAAGTGAGCAGCTGCATGAAAGGTAGTTGGTTGAACAGTCATTCTGTGCTCACGAAGTACAGGCGCTTCCCACCACCCCCTTGGTGCAGCCAAACATTAAAGTGCACCTTCCCACCTACTAGATTTCCATCCATTTATGTCCTTCTCAAGCTCAATAAAGACAGAGCTGTGAAACAGGAGGAGGGTGGCGGAGATAGCGGGAAAGCAAGCAGGTGGATAGGTACCCTTAAATGTCTGACCTCGCCAATGGTGCGCCGAGCGCCTGTATGTGGTGTTACCAGTCTTTCTGTGCTGACAGAGTCGCTATAAAAATATAAATGCATCTTCTGCCTATAGACGCTGTTCCAGCTACACAGCCAAGCATGATTAAAATGCTACTTACCTGTAGGTCTGCAGGTATACAGAAACTCTGGAGGTTCCCATTTACAGACACTATCCATACCCATTACCTTAATAAATAGATAGCATTACAGAATACCAACAAAACACGGAATTGTTTTAAAACTAACAGTAAATCAAATTCAAGGAAAAAAAAAAAAAACATTACAAAAAAAATCAAACACATGAAAGTTCACATAAAATAAAAGAATATACTTTTTACAGTGGAGAGCAGTGTAGCCTTTTAGCCCTTTTATCCCACCAAGGATGTATGTGCTTGTACGAGTTTCCTTTACATACTCTGGTTTCCTCCCAAACTTCAAAGACATATTGAATTTAGATTACCATCACTGTCCCCATCGAGGCTCATAATGTCTGTAATGTGCAGTGGAAATTAATCAAATAAATATCAATAAGGCCACAAGAGGTGTGTTTATGCCCTCTTGTGGCCATTGCTGGTATCGATTTTGGAATTCCAGACTTGCACTGTGATTTCTGCAACTGTTTGGTCATGTCTTTTGTTTGACCAGTTTCATGGGTTTGATATATTTTTTTTTTTTTTTTGGCTCTAATAATAGTGGCTTTATTTTATCCTAACCATGTCCTACATAACTATTCTGTTTTTCTTAAAGAAGTTGTCTGGTACTTTATATTTATGGCCTATCCTTCAGATCGGTCATCATTATCAGATCGATGGGGGTGCGACACCCACACCCCGGCCGATCTGCTGTTCTTTGTGCCAGCGAGAACTGGATGTGCCCAGTTGTGGAGGGTAACTGCTCCATAACCTGTATAATGGGAATTGCAGGTCTAAACCTATTGATTTTGTATGGATCTGCTATACCCTGCTGCGGCCACTACAGTTTATGTAGCTGTGTAGTCCCACTCCACAACTAATCACTTCCAGCCGCCGGTGGCAGCAGGTGTCGTACCCACACCGATAGAATACGGATGACCTATTTAAGGATATGCTATTAATATAAGTTAGCGGATAACCCCTTGGATTTAGTTTTATTTATACAAAAGGTGCAGGAAGAAATACTTAAATTCTTCTAGAGGGAGAAATCTCCGTCAAATCTACCTGGGTTAGTCCGATACAAGAAAAATATGAGCAAAGACATTATTATATTCTAAAATCACTGTAAAAACCAGTAGCGTTCAATACCTTGGTATCTGATCTGAATGCAAAATCTTTGGTGGGCACCTGGTTAACCAGCACCTTCTTGGGGGGGTCTGGGATGCCAAATACTTGCACTGAGGCCAGTTTGAGGCCGTCTGCTTCACTGTTCAAATGCATCACTTCACTCACAAGTGCATTCTGTGACAAAGAGGCAGAATTAGCTTATAGGGTCCTAAAAGGTTAATATAACCTTTAGGAACAATAGCCGACACATTACATACATTTGTAGCAATAAACAAGACTTGAGTGTAGTCCATCCTTTCAAAAGTTCCTAAGCTGTCTCCATCATCCCAGAATAGATCTCCTCGGGCAAATCCCTCTGGTGTAAGGGCCACCACAAGGGTCAGACAGTTCTTGCGGGTCTCCTCTGTAGTCAGACCCGGTACCTGCAGAGAGAACAGAAGTGAAACGGATTTCCCACGAATACAATGAGAGTTAGGAATAAACGGACAATTCTTTCCCTTGACAAATGGGGATGTGTCCAGTTACCCATGACTGGACATTGTGAGGGTATACAGTAACACCTTCAGGGGGGACACCCAGCTGCCAATCCATTCATACATGTCTATAGGAATAGCGGAGCAGCATGACATTATTATAAGAAAAGATGCTCCGGCATTGTTAGATTATGGGGACACACATACTGATGCCCCTGACTGTCAAGGATTTCTGGTCTGTTTTAGTAAGAATTTGGGGGGCAGGAGTTGCAGTCACTCCAGGAACCTGGAGTAAAGGGGTAAAAAAAAGGGTCACTTTAACCAACATGAAAACCAATTAAAATGTCTCGTGATAGCTGGGGGTCCTATGGAAGATTTTGCATTGCGGTCCATGAGATTCAAGTTACGCCACTGATGAGTTTGTTTTTTTTTTTTAAAGTTAAATCTTTCAGCAGGATTTCATCCCCCCAAACTATATGCACATGTAGCTCTTTCAAAGACAAATCCAACAATACCTTTACATGGCCAGTCCATATCACCGTTACTGACAAACCAGAGTTTTATTTGTTATGTAAATAAAGTTGTAGAAATATTTGTAGATCTGAAGCCTCTGTCACTCCAGCTCTATTCCCAGCCCACCACCGCTTCCTCCTGCTTGACTGATAGCCTATATACAGTGTGTGACGTCAGGCAAAGGAACCATCAGTCAAGCAGGAGGAGGCGGCGCTGGGTGGGGAATAGAGCTGGAGTGACAGAGGCTTCAGATCTTCACATAGCTTTTCATCCTCATGTGCTCTTTCAATTCATATGCTGAGCTCTCCATAACAGAGAAACAAACTTGCCATGTAAAGGTATTGCTGGCCTGGTCTTTGGAAGAGCTACATGCACATGTAAACAGGTTGGACAGGGGATGAAATCCTGCTAACAGACTGCATTTAACAGGAAGCAGTCAGGTCCTGTAACCTGCAGATATAGGGTTAATCTGCAGGTCAACAGCATTATGATGGTGCTAGGGTTTGATAGCTTTCTCACAGGATTACTAATAGTACAAAAATAGTATCCTGTGCCCTGCTTACCTGCATTGTGCAGTGCCACCTGGGCAATATACCGTATTATTTATCAGGGCACAATTTTTTTTTTTTTTATTTTTTTTTATAAAGGGAACATGTGTAAACCCCACATCACAAATTCAGTGTCTGCCCGTGAGGATACAGTGGGAATGATGTGCTGTGTCATTCATGCAAGGGGTGTCTTTACATCTGCAGAATGCAAAGTAGGCAGGTCCCTGTCAGTCATATTTCACATTTATAGATCATTTTAACAATGGCAAGTTATTTTGGATCTTAACAGTGTGTTAAGATGGCAAATCAATCCTCAAATGTTGCCATTTACCTCTCTATGGTGTGTCCTCACAGATATATAGCACAAATAGTTTGTTAACTAGTTCAACTCATGATCTCACTCCACAAAGTTGTAAGGGTGTTATTAAAAGGGGCGATCCGGGAATATATAATTTTTTTTTTTTACTGCGAGCCAAAAATGAATAGGCAAGTAGTTACTAACTACTGTAGTTACTATCTACATGCCTCTTCTATCTGGCACCAGCTCAGCGTGATCATAGACAGCTCCTGACAGCGATTTGGCTGATCCACATCAACAGAGCAGTTCCTTCTCTTCCAGGCTGCCATGTCGACAGGGTGTGACTTCCGATGTCATGCTGATTGACAGCCAGCTCCCTGCAGTTGGGCAACAGTAGTCACGCTCCTAACCAGAGCAGAGCAGAAGAGAAGTCACTGCACTGTCAATATGACGTTAGCGGAAGCTGCGGAATCACCGGCAGGAGCGGTCTGTGACTGCTCTGTACTAGCAGCTATCGTCGCCGAGCACAAGAGGCAGGTAGTAGGCAACTATATGTCTGTTCATTCTTGGGCACTCAGTAAAAAAAATTAATAGTCCTTGATAACCCCTTTGAGCCTTAGCAAGTTTGTACAGTGAAGTCACCTAGGTGACAATGCCAGATCTTCACCCTCTAATGCCACATTAAGAAGTCTGTGATTTTTGTCATCTAAAAAAAAAAAAAAAAAGGTCTAAGTGTCATCAGTGTTTTGAATCCGAGTGTCAGTTTTTACCATCAGTGATTTTTACATATAAAAAAATACTAGTAACACACAACACAAGGGCGGCACACTGATGCCAGCCATGTGCCATCTGTGACTTATATGGCTCCATAGCCTTGTACGGGCAATTTTGATCCGTGACTCTGATCACAAACAGACATATTTCCCTGATTTTTGACAAAAACATTATCTGTAAAACAAAACAACAAAAAAAAAAAAACAGACATGTTAATAGGACCATAGATTTTAATGGGGAATTTTTGTATCTGAAAATCACAGATATACACCTCATTCAGACGTACGTGTTCTTCCAGATTTATCAACATTACTCCCAAAGGGAGACATGGTGGAGGAAAGTACACTTACTAAACTCTAGGATAACTGCACCTCACTGCCTGTAGTACAGTAGTAAGAAAGCAGCCATCATTAAAAATGAGCTCAGAAAGATTACTGCTAATCTTACCTGTACAGGTAAAATATGGCCTCCTCTAACATGAACATTAATTGTATCCATTGGTGCAGGAAGATTGATCCATTGGCCCTTAGCTTGAATTTGTACACCCTAGAAAAGAAGAGAAATTTCCTGTAAATATTAACATTCACAATAGTTTTGCAGGGAATCTGTGACAAGGATATTGCCACCTATTAAGACAGCAGCGTAATGCAGAGGCAAACCCCAATTCCAGCTTTTTGTGACTTACTGAGCTGCTAGCTGTAGTTTTGATAAAAAGCACTTTTGTTCCACAGATCATCATTAGAGGACTAGAAAACCTGCTGCCATATAGTCCTCTATATTCATGAGCTCTGTGTAACCCCGCCCCCATCACTAATTGGTAGCTTTCTGCCCATGCACAGAAAGCTACCAATCAGTGGTTTGGGGGCGGAGTTATACAGAGCTCAGCAGTCTGAGCACTGCTGGATCTGCAGGAGAGAAAACACTGATTTTATCAAAA